>NW_027591763.1:0-47500 GCF_964213995.1 Mustelus asterias
CCCCGCCCTCCCTGCCCCCCCTCCCTTGCCCCCCTCCCTGCCCCCCCCCTCCCTGCCCCCCTCCGGCCCCCCCCCCTCCCTGCCCCCCTCCCCTGGCCCCCCCCCCTCCCTGCCCCCCCCTCCCTGCCCCCCCCTCCGCCCCCCTCCCTGCCCCCCTCCCTGCCCCCCTGCCCCCCCTCCCTGCCCCCCCTCCCTGCCCCCCCTCCCTGCCCCCCTCCCTGCCCCCCTCCCTGCCCTCCCTGCCCCCCCCCGCCCCCCCCCCTCCCTGCCCCGCCCCCCCCTCCCTGCCCCCCCCCCCTCCCTGCCCCCCCTCCCTGCCCCCCCCTCCCTGCCCCCCCCCTCCCTGCCCCCCCCCTCCCTGCCCCCCCCCCCCTCCCTGCCCCCCCCCTCCCTGCCCCCCCCCCCTGCCCCCCCTCCCTGCCCCCCCTCCCGCCCCCCTCCTGCCCCCCCTCCCTGCCCCCCTCCTGCCCCCCCCTCCCCTGCCCCCCCTCCCTGCCCCCTCCCTGCCCCCCCTCCTGCCCCCCCCTCCCTGCCCCCCGTCACTGCGCCCCCTCCTCTCTGCCCCCGCCCTCACTGCTCCCCCTCCTCTCTGCCCCCCCCCCCCGCCACCAGGGGAATAGCGCAGGGCTGGGCGGGGGTCCGAGCCAGTGAGACGCGGGAGGGTCCCGGGGAATAGCCTGGAGCTCGTTGCGGGAGCCCAGAGGTGCACTAACTCTCTCTCTGCCTGCTGTTCCCCTCACAGCTGGGTGAGACACCCTCTGATCCAGAAAAACCGAAACATGGTCATCGCTTGCTTCATAATGCTCGCTGTCGGACTGGGTGAGTTCAACAGAAATTCCTCCACCCACAGGGAAATATCTGTACACTGACTGGTGTCTCTCAGTCCCCTCTCTCTATCTCAGGGAGATATCTGTACACTGACTGGTGTCTCTCAGTCCTCTCTCTCTCTCTCAGGGAGATATCTGTACACTGACTGGTGTCTCTCAGTCCCCCCTCTCTCTCTCTCTCAGGGAGATATCTGTACACTGACTGGTGTCTCTCAGTCCCCTCTCTCTATCTCAGGGAGATATCTGTACACTGACTGGTGTCTCTCAGTCCCCCCTCTCTCTCTCAGGGAGATATCTGTACACTGACTGGTGTCTCTCAGTCCCCTCTCTCTCTCTCAGGGAGATATCTGTACACTGACTGGTGTCTCTCAGTCCTCTCTCTCTCTCTCAGGGAGATATCTGTACACTGACTGGTGTCTCTCAGTCCCCTCTCTCTCTCTCAGGGAGATATCTGTACACTGACTGGTGTCTCTCAGTCCCCCCTCTCTCTCTCAGGGAGATATCTGTACACTGACTGGTGTCTCTCAGTCCCCCCTCTCTCTCTCGGGGAGATATCTGTACACTGACTGGTGTCTCTCAGTCCCCCCTCTCTCTCTCAGGGAGATATCGGTGCACTGACTGGTGTCTCTCAGTCCCCTCTCTCTCTCTCTCTCTCAGGGAGATATCTGTACACTGACTGGTGTCTCTCAGTCCCCCCTCTCTCTCTCGGGGAGATATCTGTACACTGACTGGTGTCTCTCAGTCCCCTCTCTCTCTCTCGGGGAGATATCTGTACACTGACTGGTGTCTCTCAGTCCCCCCTCTCTCTCTCGGGGAGATATCTGTACACTGACTGGTGTCTCTCAGTCCCCTCTCTCTCTCTCTCAGGGAGATATCTGTACACTGACTGGTGTCTCTCAGTCCCCCCTCTCTCTCTCGGGGAGATATCTGTACACTGACTGGTGTCTCTCAGTCCCCACTCTCTCGGGGAGATATCTGTACACTGACTGGTGTCTCTCAGTCCCCTCTCTCTCTCTCAGGGAGATATCTGTACACTGACTGGTGTCTCACAGTCCCCTCTCTCTCTCTTAGGGAGATATCTGTACACTGATTGGTGTCTCTCTCTCTCTCAGGGAGATATCTGTACACTGACTGGTGTCTCTCAGGCCCCTCTCTCTCAGGGAGATATCTGTACACTGACTGGTGTCTCTCAGTCCCCCCTCTCTCTCTCTCTCAGGGAGATATCTGTACACTGACTGGTGTCTCTCAGTCCCCTCTCTCTCTCTCAGGGAGATATCTGTACACTGACTGGTGTCTCTCAGGCCCCTCTCTCTCAGGGAGATATCTGTACACTGACTGGTGTCTCTCAGTCCCCCCTCTCTCTCAGGGAGATATCTGTACACTGACTGGTGTCTCTCAGTCCCCTCTCTCTCTCTCTCAGGGAGATATCTGTACACTGACTGGTGTCTCTCAGTCCCCTCTCTCTCTCTCAGGGAGATATCTGTACACTGACTGGTGTCTCTCAGTCCTCTCTCTCTCTCTCTCGGAGATATCTGTACACTGACTGGTGTCTCTCAGTACCCCCTCTCTCTCTCGGGGAGATATCTGTACACTGACTGGTGTCTCTCAGTCCCCTCTCTCTCTCTCAGGGAGATATCTGTACACTGACTGGTGTCTCTCAGTCCTCTCTCTCTCTCTCTCGGAGATATCTGTACACTGACTGGTGTTAATGTTTTCCGTTCTCTCTCTGTTGCAGTTCTCGTTCTGGTTGGAGTTGGTCTGCAAATTCATCCCAATTCCGGTATGTTGACCTCACACTGTCCTTTAACCGGCAGACCACCCCCCGCCCCCCCACAACACCCCTTCCCCCCTGGCAATTGAATGAACCAGTGACCCCTGCGGGTCGAACCGGTCTCAGTCCCTTTCCGAGTGTCTCGGGGACTGAGGGAGGGACATTGTTGTGAATAGTGAGGGAGTGTTGTCGAGATGGAGACAGAGACGGGTTCAGGGCCCCCCCACCATTAATATCCTGTCCCAGCAGTTATGGGGGTCTCCCTCCTTCCCCGGGGGTCCCTCTCCTTCCCCGGGGGTCTCTCTCCTTCCCCGGGGGTCCCTCTCCTTCCCCGGGGGTCTCCCTCCTTCCCCGGGGGTCTCTCTCCTTCCCCGGGGGTCTCTCTCCTTCCCCGGGGGTCTCTGTTCCTCCTCCGCGCACGGTTCCCTCTGCTCTGGGAGGTTTTCCTCCCTCTGCGGCCTGGCTTCACCCTCCCTCCTCACCATCGCCGTTCACACGAGTCTCTCTCTGTCTCTCTCCCTCAGACGTATCGAGTGCTGTCTTCTTTGTGCCCGGATTCCTCCTACTGATCCCCGGAGGTAAGAACCGCGGGGCAGCGTCCCGTGTGTGCGCCGTGACGCGGGGAACACAAGTTCGGGCGCGCTGGTGTTGGGCACGCGCTGTGTTCGGGCGCGGGGTACGCGCTGTGTTCGGGCGCGGGGTACGTGCTGTGTTCGGGCGCTCTGACGCGGGGTACGTGCTGTGTTCGGGCGCGGGGTACATGCTGCGTTCGGGCACTCTGACGCGGGGTACGCGCTGTGTTCGGGCGCTCTGACGCGGGGTACGCGCTGTGTTCGGGCGCGGGGTACATGCTGCGTTCGGGCACTCTGACGCGGGGTACGCGCTGTGTTCGGGCGCTCTGACGCGGGGTACGTGCTGTGATCGGGCGCTCTGACGCGGGGTACGCGCTGTGTTCGGGCGCTCTGACGCGGGGTACGTGCTGTGTTCGGGCGCTCTGACGCGGGGTACGTGCTGTGTTCGGGCGCGGGGTACGTGCTGTGTTCGGGCGCGGGGTACGTGCTGTGTTCTGGCGCTCTGACGCGGGGTACGTGCTGTGTTCGGACGCGGGGTACGTGCTGTGTTCGGGCGCTCTGACGTGGGGTACGCGCTGTGTTCGGGCGCTCTGACACGGGGTACGTGCTGTGTTCGGGCGCTCTGACGCGGGGTACGTGCTGTGATCGGGCGCACTGACGCGGGGTACGCGCTGTGTTCGGGCACTCTGACGCGGGGTACGCGCTGTGTTCGGGCGCTCTGACGCGGGGTACGCGCTGTGTTCGGGCGCTCTGACGCGGGGTACGCGCTGTGTTCGGGCACTCTGACGCGGGGTACGCGCTGTGTTCGGGCGCTCTGACGCGGGGTACGCGCTGTGCCCGGGCGCTCTGACGCGGGGTACGTGCTGTGTTCGGGCGCTCTGACGCGGGGTACGCGCTGTGTTCGGGCGCTCTGACGCGGGGTACGCGCTGTGTTCGGGCGCTCTGACGCGGGGTACGTGCTGTGTTCGGGCGCTCTGACGCGGGGTACGCGCTGTGTTCGGGCGCTCTGACGCGGGGTACGCGCTGTGTTCGGGCGCTCTGACGCGGGGTACGCGCTGTGTTCGGGCGCTCTGACGCGGGGTACGCGCTGTGTTCGGGCACGGGGTACGTGCTGTGTTCGGGCGCTCTGACGCGGGGTACGCGCTGTGTTCGGGCGCTCTCACGCGGGGTACGCGCTGTGTTCGAGCACTCTGACGCGGGGTACGCGCTGTGTTCGGGCGCTCTGACGCGGTGTACGCGCTGTGTTCGGGCGCTCTGACGCGGGGTACGCGCTGTGTTCGGGCGCTCTGACGCGGGGTACGCGCTGTGTTCGGGCGCTCTGACGCGGGGTACGCGCTGTGTTCGGGCGCTCTGACGCGGGGTACGCGCTGTGTTCGGGCGCTCTGACGCTGGGTACATGCTGTGTTCGGGCGCTCTGACGCGGGGTACGCGCTGTGTTCGGGCGCTCTGACGCGGGGTACGCGCTGTGTTCGGGTGCTCTGACGCGGGGTACGCGCTGTGTTCGGGCGCGGGGTACATGCTGTGTTCGGGCGCTCTGACGCGGGGTACGCGCTGTGTTCGGGCGCTCTGACGCGGGGTACGCGCTGTGTTCGAGCACTCTGACGCGGGGTACGCGCTGTGTTCGGGCGCTCTGACACGGGGTACGCGCTGTGTTCGGCGCTCTGACGCGGGGTACGCGCTGTGTTCGGGCGCTCTGACGCGGGGTACGCGCTGTGTTCGGGCGCTCTCACGCGGGGTACGCGCTGTGTTCGGGCGCGGGGTACGCGCTGTGTTCGGGCGCTCTGACGCGGGGTACGCGCTGTGTTCGGGCACGGGGTACGTGCTGTGTTCGGGCACTCTGACGCGGGGTACGCGCTGTGTTCGGGCGCTCTGACGCGGGGTATGTGCTGTGTTCGGGCGCTCTGACGCGGGGTACGTGCTGTGTTCGGGCGCTCTGACGCGGGGTATGTGCTGTGTTCGGGCACTCTGACGCGGGATACGTGCTGTGTTCGGGCGCTCTGACGCGGGGTACGCGCTGTGTTCGGGCGCGGGGTAAGCGCTGTGTTCGGGCGCTCTGACGCGGGGTACGCGCTGTGTTCGGGCGCGGGGTATGTGCTGTGTTCGGGCGCTCTGACGCAGGGTACGTGCTGTGTTCGGGCGCGGGGTACGTGCTGTGTTCGGGCGCTCTGACGCGGGGTACGTGCTGTGTTCGGGCACTCTGACGCGGGGTACGTGCTGTGTTCGGGCGCTCTGACGCGGGGTACGCGCTAGGTTCGGGCGCGGGGTACGCGCTGTGTTCGGGCGCTCTGACGCGGGGTACGCGCTGTGTTCGGGCGCGGGGTACGTGCTGTGTTCGGGCGCGGGGTACGCGCTGTGCCCGGGCGCTCTGACGCGGGGTACGTGCTGTGTTCGGGCGCTCTGACGCGGGGTACGCGCTGTGTTCGGGCGCTCTGACGCGGGGTACGTGCTGTGTTCGGGCGCGGGGTACGCGCTGTGTTCGGGCGCTCTGACGCGGGGTACGTGCTGTGTTCGGGCGCTCTGACGCGGGGTACGCGCTGTGTTCGGGCGCTCTGACGCGGGGTACGCGCTGTGTTCGGGCGCTCTGACGCGGGGTACGCGCTGTGTTCGGGCACGGGGTACGTGCTGTGTTCGGGCGCTCTGACGCGGGGTACGCGCTGTGTTCGGGCGCTCTCACGCGGGGTACGCGCTGTGTTCGAGCACTCTGACGCGGGGTACGCGCTGTGTTCGGGCGCTCTGACGCGGGGTACGCGCTGTGTTCGGGCGCGCTGACGCGGGGTACGCGCTGTGTTCGGGTGCTCTGACGCGGGGTACGCGCTGTGTTCGGGCGCTCTGACGCGGGGTACGCGCTGTGTTCGGGCGCTCTGACGCGGGGTACGCGCTGTGTTCGGGCGCGGGGTACGTGCTGTGTTCGGGCGCTCTGACGCGGGGTACGCGCTGTGTTCGGGCGCTCTGACGCGGGGTACGCGCTGTGTTCGGCGCTCTGACGCGGGGTACGCGCTGTGTTCGGGCGCTCTGACGCGGGGTACGCGCTGTGTTCGGGCGCTCTGACGCGGGGTACGCGCTGTGTTCGGGCGCGGGGTACATGCTGTGTTCGGGCGCTCTGACGCGGGGTACGTGCTGTGTTCGGGTGCTCTGGCGCGGGGTACATGCTGTGTTCGGGCACTCTGACGCGGGGTACGCGCTGTGTTCGGGCGCGGGGTACGTGCTGTGTTCGGGCACTCTGACGCGGGGTATGTGCTGTGTTCGGGCGCTCTGACGCAGGGTACGTGCTGTGTTCGGGCGCTCTGACGCGGGGTATGTGCTGTGTTCGGGCGCTCTGACGCAGGGTACGTGCTGTGTTCGGGCGCGGGGTACGTGCTGTGTTCGGGCGCGGGGTACGTGCTGTGTTCGGGCACTCTGACGCGGGGTATGTGCTGTGTTCGGGCGCTCTGACGCGGGGTACGCGCTGTGTTCGGGCACGGGGTACATGCTGTGTTCGGGCGCGGGGTACGCGCTGTGTTCGGGCGCTCTGACGCGGGGTACGCGCTGTGTTCGGGCGCTCTGACGCGGGGTATGTGCTGTGTTCGGGCGCTCTGACGCGGGGTACGTGCTGTGTTCGGGCGCTCTGACGCGGGGTACGTGCTGTGTTCGGGCGCTCTGACACGGGGTACGTGCTGTGTTCGGGCGCTCTGACGCGGGGTACGTGCTGTGTTCGGGCGCTCTGACGCGGGGTACGTGCTGTGTTCGGGCGCGGGGTACGTGCTGTGTTCGGGCGCTCTGACGCGGGGTACGCGCTGTGTTCGGGCGCTCTGACGCGGGGTACGCGCTGTGTTCGGGCGCTCTGACGCGGGGTACGTGCTGTGTTCGGGCGCTCTGACGCGGGGTACGTGCTGTGTTCTGGCGCTCTGACGCGGGGTACGCGCTGTGTTCGGGCACTCTGACGCGGGGTACGTGCTGTGTTCTGGCGCTCTGGCGCGGGGTACATGCTGTGTTCGGGCGCTCTGACGCGGGGTACGCGCTGTGTTCGGGCGCTCTGACGCGGGGTACGCGCTGTGTTCGGGCGCTCTGACGCGGGGTACGTGCTGTGTTCGGGCGCTCTGACGCGGGGTACGCGCTGTGTTCGGGCGCTCTGACGCGGGGTTCGTGCTCTGTTCGGGCGCGCTGGGGCGGGGTATGTGCTGTGTTCGGGCGCGGGGTATGTGCTGTGTTCGGGCGCTCTGACGCGCGGTACGCGCTGTGTTCGGGCGCGCTGGGGCGGGGTATGTGCTGTGTTCGGGCGCGGGGTATGTGCTGTGTTCGGGCGCTCTGACGCGGGGTACGCGCTGTGTTCGGGCACTCTGACGCGGGGTACGTGCTGTGTTCGGGCGCTCTGACGCGGGGTACGCGCTGTGTTCGGGCGCTCTGACGCGGGGTACGTGCTGTGTTCGGGCGCTCTGACGCAGGGTACGTGCTGTGTTCGGGCGCTCTGACGCGGGGTACGTGCTGTGTTCGGGCGCTCTGACGCGGGGTACGCGCTGTGTTCGGGCGCTCTGACGCTGGGTACGTGCTGTGTTCGGGCGCTCTGACGCGGGGTACGTGCTGTGTTCGGGCGCTCTGACGCTGGGTACGTGCTGTGTTCGGGCGCTCTGACGCGGGGTATGTGCTGTGTTCGGGCGCTCTGACGCGGGGTACGCGCTGTGTTCGGGCGCTCTGACGCGGGGTACGTGCTGTGTTCGGGCGCTCTGACGCGGGGTACGTGCTGTGTTCGGGCGCTCTGACGCTGGGTACGTGCTGTGTTCGGGCGCTCTGATGCGCGGTACGCGCTGTGTTCGGGCGCGGGTTATGTGCTGTGTTCGGGCGCTCTGACGCGCGGTACGCGCTGTGTTCGGGCGCGCTGGGGCGGGGTACGTGCTGTGATCGGGCGCTCTGACGCGGGGTACGTGCTGTGTTTGGGCGCTCTGACGCTGGGTACGTGCTGTGTTCGGGCGCTCTGACGCGCGGTACGCGCTGTGTTCGGGCGCGCTGGGGCGGGGTACGTGCTGTGATCGGGCGCTCTGACGCGGGGTACGTGCTGTGTTCGGGCGCTCTGACGCGGGGTACGTGCTGTGTTCGGGCGCTCTGACGCGCGGTACGCGCTGTGTTCGGGCGCTCTGACGCGGGGTACGTGCTGTGTTCGGGCGCTCTGACGCGGGGTACGTGCTGTGTTCGGGCGCTCTGACGCGGGGTACATGCTGTGTTCGGGCGCTCTGACGCGGGGTACGTGCTGTGTTCGGGCGCTCTGACGCGGGGTACGTGCTGTGTTCGGGCGCTCTGACGCGGGGTACGTGCTGTGTTCGGGCGCTCTGACGCGGGGTACGTGCTGTGTTCGGGCGCTCTGACGCGGGGTACGCGCTGTGTTCGGGCGCTCTGACGCGGGGTACGTGCTGTGTTCGGGCGCTCTGACGCGGGGTACGTGCTGTGTTCGGGCGCTCTGACGCTGGGTACGTGCTGTGTTCGGGCACTCTGATGCGCGGTACGCGCTGTGTTCGGGCGCGGGTTATGTGCTGTGTTCGGGCGCGGGGTATGTGCTGTGTTCGGGCGCTCTGAAGCGCGGTACGCGCTGTGTTCGGGCGCTCTGACGCGGGGTACGCGCTGTGTTCTGGCGCTCTGACGCGCGGTACGCGCTGTGTTCGGGCGCGCTGGGGCGGGGTACGTGCTGTGATCGGGCGCTCTGACGCGGGGTACGTGCTGTGTTTGGGCGCTCTGACGCTGGGTACGTGCTGTGTTCGGGCGCTCTGACGCGCGGTACGCGCTGTGTTCGGGCGCGATGGGGCGGGGTACGTGCTGTGATCGGGCGCTCTGACGCGGGGTACGTGCTGTGTTCGGGCGCTCTGACGCGGGGTACGTGCTGTGTTCGGGCGCTCTGACGCGGGGTACGCGCTGTGTTCGGGCACTCTGACGCGGGGTACGCGCTGTGTTCGGGCGCTCTGACGCGCGGTACGCGCTGTGTTCGGGCGCTCTGACGCGCGGTACGCGCTGTGTTCGGGCGCTCTGACGCGCGGTACGCGCTGTGTTCGGGCGCTCTGACGCGGGGTACATGCTGTGTTCGGGCGCTCTGACGCGGGGTACGTGCTGTGTTCGGGCGCTCTGACGCGCGGTACGCGCTGTGTTCGGGCGCTCTGACGCGGGGTACATGCTGTGTTCGGGCGCTCTGACGCGGGGTACGTGCTGTGTTCGGGCGCTCTGACGCGGGGTACGCGCTGTGTTCGGGCGCTCTGACGCGGGGTACATGCTGTGTTCGGGCGCTCTGACGCGCGGTACGCGCTGTGATCGGGCGCTCTGACGCGGGGTACATGCTGTGTTCGGGCGCTCTGACGCGCGGTACGCGCTGTGATCGGGCGCTCTGACGCGGGGTACATGCTGTGTTCGGGCGCTCTGACGCGGGGTACGTGCTGTGTTTGGGCGCTCTGACGCGGGGTACATGCTGTGTTCGGGCGCTCTGACGCGGGGTACGTGCTGTGTTCGGGCGCTCTGACGCGCGGTACGCGCTGTGATCGGGCGCTCTGACGCGGGGTACGTGCTGTGTTCGGGCGCTCTGACGCGGGGTACATGCTGTGTTCGGGTGCTCTGATGCGGGGTACGCGCTGTGTTCGGGCGCGGGGTACGCGCTGTGTTCGGGCGCTCTGACGCGGGGTATGTGCTGTGTTCGGGCGCTCTGACGCGGGGTATGTGCTGTGTTCGGGCGCTCTGACGCAGGGTACGTGCTGTGTTCGGGCGCGGGGTACGTGCTGTGTTCGGGCGCGGGGTACGTGCTGTGTTCGGGCACTCTGACGCGGGGTATGTGCTGTGTTCGGGCGCGCTGACGCGGGGTACGCGCTGTGTTCGGGCACTCTGACGCGGGGTATGTGCTGTGTTCGGGCGCGCTGACGCGGGGTACATGCTGTGTTCGGGCGCGGGGTACGCGCTGTGTTCGGGCGCTCTGACATGGGGTACGTGCTGTGTTCGGGCCCTCTGACGCGGGGTACGTGCTGTGTTCGGGCGCTCTGACGCGGGGTATGTGCTGTGTTCGGGCGCTCTGACGCGGGGTACGTGCTGTGTTCGGGCGCTCTGACGCGGGGTATGTGCTGTGTTCGGGCGCTCTGACGCGGGGTACGTGCTGTGTTCGGGCGCTCTGACGCGGGGTACGTGCTGTGTTCGGGCGCGGGGTACGTGCTGTGTTCGGGCGCTCTGACGCGGGGTACGCGCTGTGTTCGGGCGCTCTGACGCGGGGTACGCGCTGTGTTCGGGCGCTCTGACGCGGGGTACGTGCTGTGTTCGGGCGCTCTGACGCGGGGTACGTGCTGTGTTCGGGCGCTCTGACGCGGGGTACGCGCTGTGTTCGGGCGCTCTGACGCGGGGTACGTGCTGTGTTCTGGCGCTCTGGCGCGGGGTACGTGCTGTGTTCGGGCGCTCTGACGCGGGGTACGCGCTGTGTTCGGGCACTCTGACGCGGGGTACGCGCTGTGTTCGGGCGCTCTGACGCGGGGTACGTGCTGTGTTTGGGCGCTCTGACGCGGGGTACGTGCTGTGTTCGGGCGCTCTGACGCGGGGTACGCGCTGTGTTCGGGCGCTCTGACGCGGGGTACGTGCTGTGTTCTGGCGCTCTGACATGGGGTACGCGCTGTGTTCGGGCGCTCTGACACGGGGTACGTGCTGTGTTCGGGCGCTCTGACGCGGGGTACGCGCTGTGTTCGGGCGCTCTGACGCGGGGTACGTGCTGTGTTCGGGCGCTCTGACGCGGGGTACGCGCTGTGTTCGGGCGCTCTGACGCGGGGTTCGTGCTCTGTTCGGGCGCGCTGGGGCGGGGTATGTGCTGTGTTCGGGCGCGGGGTATGTGCTGTGTTCGGGCGCTCTGACGCGCGGTACGCGCTGTGTTCGGGCGCGCTGGGGCGGGGTACGTGCTGTGTTCGGGCGCTCTGACGCGGGGTACGCGCTGTGTTCGGGCGCTCTGACGCGGGGTACGTGCTGTGTTCGGGCGCTCTGACGCGGGGTACGTGCTGTGTTCGGGCGCTCTGACGCGGGGTACGTGCTGTGTTCGGGCGCTCTGACGCGGGGTACGCGCTGTGTTCGGGCGCTCTGACGCTGGGTACGTGCTGTGTTCGGGCGCTCTGACGCGGGGTACGTGCTGTGTTCGGGCGCTCTGACGCTGGGTACGTGCTGTGTTCGGGCGCTCTGACGCGGGGTTTGTGCTGTGTTCGGGCGCTCTGACGCGGGGTACGCGCTGTGTTCGGGCGCTCTGACGCGGGGTACGTGCTGTGTTCGGGCGCTCTGACGCGGGGTACGTGCTGTGTTCGGGCGCTCTGACGCTGGGTACGTGCTGTGTTCGGGCGCTCTGATGCGCGGTACGCGCTGTGTTCGGGCGCGGGTTATGTGCTGTGTTCGGGCGCGGGGTATGTGCTGTGTTCGGGCGCTCTGACGCGCGGTACGCGCTGTGTTCGGGCGCGCTGGGGCGGGGTACGTGCTGTGATCGGGCGCTCTGACGCGGGGTACGTGCTGTGTTTGGGCGCTCTGACGCTGGGTACGTGCTGTGTTCGGGCGCTCTGACGCGCGGTACGCGCTGTGTTCGGGCGCGCTGGGGCGGGGTACGTGCTGTGATCGGGCGCTCTGACGCGGGGTACGTGCTGTGTTCGGGCGCTCTGACGCGGGGTACGTGCTGTGTTCGGGCGCTCTGACGCGCGGTACGCGCTGTGTTCGGGCGCTCTGACACGGGGTACGTGCTGTGTTCGGGCGCTCTGACGCGGGGTACGTGCTGTGTTCGGGCGCTCTGACGCGGGGTGCGTGCTGTGTTCGGGCGCTCTGACGCGGGGTACGCGCTGTGTTCGGGCGCTCTGACGCGGGGTACGTGCTGTGTTCGGGCGCTCTGACGCTGGGTACGTGCTGTGTTCGGGCGCTCTGACGCGCGGTACGCGCTGTGTTCGGGCGCGCTGGGGCGGGGTACGTGCTGTGATCGGGCGCTCTGACGCGGGGTACGTGCTGTGTTCGGGCGCTCTGACGCGGGGTACGCGCTGTGTTCGGGCACGGGGTACGTGCTGTGTTCGGGCACTCTGACGCGGGGTATGTGCTGTGTTCGGGCGCTCTGACGCAGGGTACGTGCTGTGTTCGGGCGCGGGGTACGTGCTGTGTTCGGGCGCGGGGTACGTGCTGTGTTCGGGCACGGGGTACATGCTGTGTTCGGGCGCGGGGTACGCGCTGTGTTCGGGCGCTCTGACGCGGGGTACGCGCTGTGTTCGGGCGCTCTGACGCGGGGTACGCGCTGTGTTCGGGCGCTCTGACGCGGGGTACGCGCTGTGTTCGGGCGCTCTGACGCGGGGTTCGTGCTCTGTTCGGGCGCGCTGGGGCGGGGTATGTGCTGTGTTTGGGCGCGGGGTATGTGCTGTGTTCGGGCGCTCTGACGCGCGGTACGCGCTGTGTTCGGGCGCGCTGGGGCGGGGTATGTGCTGTGTTCGGGCGCGGGGTATGTGCTGTGTTCGGGCGCTCTGACGCGGGGTACGCGCTGTGTTCGGGCACTCTGACGCGGGGTACGTGCTGTGTTCGGGCGCTCTGACGCGGGGTACGTGCTGTGTTCGGGCGCTCTGACGCAGGGTACGTGCTGTGTTCGGGCGCTCTGACGCGGGGTACGTGCTGTGTTCGGGCGCTCTGACGCGGGGTACGCGCTGTGTTCGGGCGCTCTGACGCTGGGTACGTGCTGTGTTCGGGCGCTCTGACGCTGGGTACGTGCTGTGTTCGGGCGCTCTGACGCGGGGTACGTGCTGTGTTCGGGCGCTCTGACGCGGGGTACGCGCTGTGTTCGGGCGCTCTGACGCTGGGTACGTGCTGTGTTCGGGCGCTCTGACGCTGGGTACGTGCTGTGTTCGGGCGCTCTGACGCTGGGTACGTGCTGTGTTCGGGCGCTCTGACGCTGGGTACGTGCTGTGTTCGGGCGCTCTGACGCTGGGTACGTGCTGTGTTCGGGCGCTCTGACGCGGGGTACGTGCTGTGTTCGGGCGCTCTGACGCGGGGTACGTGCTGTGTTCGGGCGCTCTGACGCTGGGTACGTGCTGTGTTCGGGCGCTCTGATGCGCGGTACGCGCTGTGTTCGGGCGCGGGTTATGTGCTGTGTTCGGGCGCGGGGTATGTGCTGTGTTCGGGCGCTCTGACGCGCGGTACGCGCTGTGTTCGGGCGCGCTGGGGCGGGGTACGTGCTGTGATCGGGCGCTCTGACGCGGGGTACGTGCTGTGTTCGGGCGCACTGACGCGGGGTACGTGCTGTGTTCGGGCGCTCTGACGCGCGGTACGCGCTGTGTTCGGGCGCTCTGACGCGGGGTACGTGCTGTGTTCGGGCGCTCTGATGCGGGGTACGTGCTGTGTTCGGGCGCTCTGACGCGGGGTACGCGCTGTGTTCGGGCGCTCTGACGCGGGGTACGTGCTGTGTTCGGGCGCTCTGACGCGGGGTACGTGCTGTGTTCGGGCGCTCTGACGCGGGGTACGTGCTGTGTTCGGGCGCTCTGACGCTGGGTACGTGCTGTGTTCGGGCGCTCTGATGCGCGGTACGCGCTGTGTTCGGGCGCGGGTTATGTGCTGTGTTCGGGCGCGGGGTATGTGCTGTGTTCGGGCGCTCTGACGCGCGGTACGCGCTGTGTTCGGGCGCGGGTTATGTGCTGTGTTCGGGCGCGGGGTATGTGCTGTGTTCGGGCGCTCTGACGCGCGGTACGCGCTGTGTTCGGGCGCGCTGGGGCGGGGTACGTGCTGTGATCGGGCGCTCTGACGCGGGGTACGTGCTGTGTTTGGGCGCTCTGACGCTGGGTACGTGCTGTGTTCGGGCGCTCTGACGCGCGGTACGCGCTGTGTTCGGGCGCGCTGGGGCGGGGTACGTGCTGTGATCGGGCGCTCTGACGCGGGGTACGTGCTGTGTTCGGGCGCTCTGACGCGGGGTACGTGCTGTGTTCGGGCGCTCTGACGCGCGGTACGCGCTGTGTTCGGGCGCTCTGACGCGGGGTACGTGCTGTGTTCGGGCGCTCTGACGCGGGGTACGTGCTGTGTTCGGGCGCTCTGACGCGGGGTACGCGCTGTGTTCGGGCGCTCTGACGCGGGGTACGTGCTGTGTTCGGGCGCTCTGACGCGGGGTACGTGCTGTGTTCGGGCGCTCTGACGCTGGGTACGTGCTGTGTTCGGGCGCTCTGATGCGCGGTACGCGCTGTGTTCGGGCGCGGGTTATGTGCTGTGTTCGGGCGCGGGGTATGTGCTGTGTTCGGGCGCTCTGACGCGCGGTACGCGCTGTGTTCGGGCGCGCTGGGGCGGGGTACGTGCTGTGATCGGGCGCTCTGACGCGGGGTACGCGCTGTGTTCGGGCGCTCTGACGCGGGGTACGTGCTGTGTTTGGGCGCTCTGACGCTGGGTACGTGCTGTGTTCGGGCGCTCTGACGGGCGGTACGCGCTGTGTTCGGGCGCGATGGGGCGGGGTACGTGCTGTGATCGGGCGCTCTGACGCGGGGTACGTGCTGTGTTCGGGCGCTCTGACGCGGGGTACGCGCTGTGTTCGGGCGCGGGGTACGCGCTGTGTTCGGGCACTCTGACGCGGGGTACGTGCTGTGTTCGGGCGCGGGGTACGCGCTGTGTTCGGGCGCGGGGTACGCGCTGTGTTCGGGCACTCTGACGCGGGGTACGCGCTGTGTTCGGGCGCTCTGACGCGCGGTACGCGCTGTGTTCGGGCGCTCTGACGCGGGGTACATGCTGTGTTCGGGCGCTCTGACGCGGGGTACGTGCTGTGTTCGGGCGCTCTGACGCGCGGTACGTGCTGTGTTCGGGCGCTCTGACGCGGGGTACATGCTGTGTTCGGGCGCTCTGACGCGGGGTACGCGCTGTGTTCGGGCGCTCTGACGCGGGGTACGCGCTGTGTTCGGGCGCTCTGACGCGCGGTACGTGCTGTGTTCGGGCGCTCTGACGTGGGGTACGCGCTGTGTTCGGGCGCTCTGACGCGGGTACATGCTGTGTTCGGGCGCTCTGACGCGCGGTACGCGCTGTGATCGGGCGCTCTGACGCGGGGTACATGCTGTGTTCGGGCGCTCTGACGCGGGGTACGTGCTGTGTTCGGGCGCTCTGACGCGCGGTACGCGCTGTGATCGGGCGCTCTGACGCGGGGTACATGCTGTGTTCGGGCGCTCTGACGCGCGGTACGCGCTGTGATCGGGCGCTCTGACGCGGGGTACATGCTGTGTTCGGGCGCTCTGACGCGGGGTACGTGCTGTGTTCGGGCGCTCTGACGCGGGGTACGTGCTGTGTTCGGGCGCTCTGACGCGCGGTACGCGCTGTGATCGGGCGCTCTGACGCGGGGTACATGCTGTGTTCGGGCGCTCTGACGCGGGGTACGTGCTGTGTTCGGGCGCTCTGACGCGGGGTACGTGCTGTGTTCGGGCGCTCTGACGCGCGGTACGCGCTGTGATCGGGCGCTCTGACGCGGGGTACGTGCTGTGTTCGGGCACTCTGACGCGCGGTACGCGCTGTGATCGGGCGCTCTGACGCGGGGTACGTGCTGTGTTCGGGCGCTCTGACGCGGGGTACATGCTGTGTTCGGGCGCTCTGACGCGGGGTACGCGCTGTGTTCGGGCGCGGGGTACGCGCTGTGTTCGGGCGCTCTGACGCGGGGTATGTGCTGTGTTCGGGCGCTCTGACGCAGGGTACGTGCTGTGTTCGGGCGCGGGGTACGTGCTGTGTTCGGGCGCGGGGTACGTGCTGTGTTCGGGCGCTCTGACGCGGGGTACGCGCTGTGTTCGGGCGCTCTGACGCGGGGTACGCGCTGTGTTCGGGCACGGGGTACATGCTGTGTTCGGGCGCGGGGTACGCGCTGTGTTCGGGCGCTCTGACGCGGGGTACGCGCTGTGTTCGGGCGCTCTGACGCGGGGTATGTGCTGTGTTCGGGCGCTCTGACGCGGGGTACGTGCTGTGTTCGGGCGCTCTGACGCGGGGTACGTGCTGTGTTCGGGCGCGGGGTACGTGCTGTGTTCGGGCGCTCTGACGCGGGGTACGCGCTGTGTTCGGGCGCTCTGACGCGGGGTACGCGCTGTGTTCGGGCGCTCTGACGCGGGGTACGTGCTGTGTTCGGGCGCTCTGACGCGGGGTACGTGCTGTGTTCGGGCGCTCTGACGCGGGGTACGCGCTGTGTTCGGGCACTCTGACGCGGGGTACGTGCTGTGTTCTGGCGCTCTGGCGCGGGGTACGTGCTGTGTTCGTGCGCTCTGACGCGGGGTACGCGCTGTGTTCGGGCACTCTGACGCAGGGTACGCGCTGTGTTCGGGCGCTCTGACGCGGGGTACGCGCTGTGTTCGGGCGCTCTGACGCGGGGTACGTGCTGTGTTCGGGCGCTCTGACGCGGGGTACGCGCTGTGTTCGGGCGCTCTGACGCGGGGTACGTGCTGTGTTCGGGCGCTCTGACGCGGGGTACGCGCTGTGTTCGGGCGCTCTGACGCGGGGTTCGTGCTCTGTTCGGGCGCGCTGGGGCGGGGTATGTGCTGTGTTCGGGCGCGGGGTATGTGCTGTGTTCGGGCGCTCTGACGCGCGGTACGCGCTGTGTTCGGGCGCGCTGGGGCGGGGTATGTGCTGTGTTCGGGCGCGGGGTACGTGCTGTGTTCGGGCGCTCTGACGCGGGGTACGCGCTGTGTTCGGGCGCTCTGACGCTGGGTACGTGCTGTGTTCGGGCGCTCTGACGCGGGGTACGTGCTGTGTTCGGGCGCTCTGACGCTGGGTACGTGCTGTGTTCGGGCGCTCTGACGCGGGGTATGTGCTGTGTTCGGGCGCTCTGACGCGGGGTACGCGCTGTGTTCGGGCGCTCTGACGCGGGGTACGTGCTGTGTTCGGGCGCTCTGACGCGGGGTACGTGCTGTGTTCGGGCGCTCTGACGCTGGGTACGTGCTGTGTTCGGGCGCTCTGATGCGCGGTACGCGCTGTGTTCGGGCGCGGGTTATGTGCTGTGTTCGGGCGCGGGGTATGTGCTGTGTTCGGGCGCTCTGACGCGCGGTACGCGCTGTGTTCGGGCGCGCTGGGGCGGGGTACGTGCTGTGTTCGGGCGCTCTGACGCGGGGTACGTGCTGTGTTTGGGCGCTCTGACGCTGGGTACGTGCTGTGTTCGGGCGCTCTGACGCGCGGTACGCGCTGTGTTCGGGCGCGCTGGGGCGGGGTACGTGCTGTGATCGGGCGCTCTGACGCGGGGTACGTGCTGTGTTCGGGCGCTCTGACGCGGGGTACGTGCTGTGTTCGGGCGCTCTGACGCGGGGTACGTGCTGTGTTCGGGCGCTCTGACGCGCGGTACGCGCTGTGTTCGGGCGCTCTGACACGGGGTACGTGCTGTGTTCGGGCGCTCTGACGCGGGGTACGTGCTGTGTTCGGGCGCTCTGACGCGGGGTACGTGCTGTGTTCGGGCGCTCTGACGCGGGGTACGCGCTGTGTTCGGGCGCTCTGACGCGGGGTACGTGCTGTGTTCTGGCGCTCTGACGCGGGGTACGTGCTGTGTTCGGGCGCTCTGACGCTGGGTACGTGCTGTGTTCGGGCGCTCTGATGCGCGGTACGCGCTGTGTTCGGGCGCGGGTTATGTGCTGTGTTCGGGCGCGGGGTATGTGCTGTGTTCGGGCGCTCTGACGCGCGGTACGCGCTGTGTTCGGGCGCGCTGGGGCGGGGTACGCGCTGTGTTCGGGCGCTCTGACGCGGGGTACGCGCTGTGTTCGGGCGCTCTGACGCGCGGTACGCGCTGTGTTCGGGCGCGCTGGGGCGGGGTACGTGCTGTGATCGGGCGCTCTGACGCGGGGTACGTGCTGTGTTTGGGCGCTCTGACGCTGGGTACGTGCTGTGTTCGGGCGCTCTGACGCGCGGTACGCGCTGTGTTCGGGCGCGCTGGGGCGGGGTACGTGCTGTGATCGGGCGCTCTGACGCGGGGTACGTGCTGTGTTCGGGCGCTCTGACGCGGGGTACGTGCTGTGTTCGGGCGCTCTGACGCGCGGTACGCGCTGTGTTCGGGCGCTCTGACGCGGGGTACATGCTGTGTTCGGGCGCTCTGACGCGGGGTACGTGCTCTGTTCGGGCGCTCTGACGCGCGGTACGCGCTGTGATCGGGCGCTCTGACGCGGGGTACATGCTGTGTTCGGGCGCTCTGACGCGGGGTACGTGCTGTGTTCGGGCGCTCTGACGCGCGGTACGCGCTGTGATCGGGCGCTCTGACGCGGGGTACGTGCTGTGTTCGGGCGCTCTGACGCGCGGTACGCGCTGTGATCGGGCGCTCTGACGCGGGGTACGCGCTGTGTTCAGGCGCTCTGATGCGGGGTACGTGCTCTGTTCGGGCGCTCTGACGCGCGGTACGCGCTGTGTTCGGGCGCGCTGGGGCGGGGTACGTGCTGTGTTCGGGCGCGGGGTACGCGCTGTGTTCGGGCGCGGGGTACGTGCTGTGTTCGGGCGCTCTGACGCGCGGTACACGCTGTGTTCGGGTGCGCTGGGGCGGGGTACGCGCCGTGTTCGGGCGCTCTGACGCGGGGTACGTGCTGTGTTCGGGCGCTCTGACGCGCGGTACGCGCTGTGTTCGGGCGCGCTGGGGCGGGGTACGCGCCGTGTTCGGGCGCTCTGACGCAGGGTACGTGCTGTGTTCGGGCGCGGGGTACGTGCTGTGTTCGGGCGCGGGGTAAGCGCTGTGTTCGGGCGCGGGGTACGTGCTGTGTTCGGGCGCTCTGACGCGCGGTACACGCTGTGTTCGGGCGCGGGGTACGTGCTGTGTTCGGGCGCTCTGACGCGCGGTACGCGCTGTGTTCGGGTGCGCTGGGGCGGGGTACGCGCCGTGTTCGGGCGCTCTGACGCGGGGTACGTGCTGTGTTCGGGCGCTCTGACGCGCGGTACGCGCTGTGTTCGGGCGCGCTGGGGCGGGGTACGCGCCGTGTTCGGGCGCTCTGACGCGGGGTACGCGCTGTGTTCGGGCGCTCTGACGCGCGGTACGCGCTGTGTTCGGGCGCGCTGGGGCGGGGTACGCGCCGTGTTCGGGCGCTCTGACGCGGGGTACGCGCCGTGTTCGGGCGCTCTGACGCGCGGTACGCGCTGTGTTCGGGCGCGCTGGGGCGGGGTACGCGCCGTGTTCGGGCGCTCTGACGCGGGGTACGTGCTGTGTTCGGGCGCGGGGTACGCGCTGTGTTCGGGCGCGGGGTACGTGCTGTGTTCGGGCGCGGGGTAAGCGCTGTCTTCGGGCGCGGGGTAAGCGCTGTGTTCGGGCGCTCTGACGCGGGGTACGCGCTGTGTTCGGGCGCGGGGTACGCGCTGTGTTCGGGCGCGGGGTAAGCGCTGTGTTCGGGCGCTCTGACGCGGGGTACGCGCTGTGTTCGGGCGCGGGGTACGTGCTGTGTTCGGGCGCGGGGTACGTGCTGTGTTCGGGCGCGGGGTACGCGCTGTGTTCGGGCGCGCTGGGGCGGGGTACGCGCTGTGTTCGGGCGCGCTGGGGCGGGGTACGCGCTGTGTTCGGGCGCGGGGTACGTGCTGTGTTCGGGCGCGGGGTACGTGCTGTGTTCGGGCGCTCTGACGCGGGGTACGTGCTGTGTTCGGGCGCGGGGTACGTGCTGTGTTCGGGCGCTCTGACGCG
The DNA here is from genome assembly GCF_964213995.1 of Mustelus asterias. Lineage (NCBI taxonomy): Eukaryota > Metazoa > Chordata > Chondrichthyes > Carcharhiniformes > Triakidae > Mustelus > Mustelus asterias. The sequence goes on from NW_027591763.1 coordinate 19,726, forward strand.
GGGTACGTGCTGTGTTCGGGCGCGGGGTACGCGCTGTGTTCGGGCGCGCTGGGGCGGGGTACGCGCTGTGTTCGGGCGCGGGGTACGTGCTGTGTTCGGGCGCTCTGACGCGGGGTACGTGCTGTGTTCGGGCGCGGGGTACGCGCTGTGTTCGGGCGCGGGGTACGCGCTGTGTTCGGGCGCGGGGTACGCGCTGTGTTCGGGCGCGGGGTACGTGCTGTGTTCGGGCGCGGGGTAAGCGCTGTGTTCGGGCGCTCTGACGCGGTGTACGTGCTGTGTTCGGGCGCGGGGTACGTGCTTTTTTCGGGCGCGGGGTAAGCGCTGTGTTCGGGCGCTCTGACGCGGTGTACGTGCTGTGTTTGGGCGCGGGGTACGTGCTGTGTTCGGGCGCGGGGTACGTGCTGTGTTCGGGCGCTCTGACGCGGGGTACGCGCTGTGTTCGGGCGCGGGGTACGTGCTGTGTTCGGGCGCGGGGTACGCGCTGTGTTCGGGCGCGCTGAGGCGGGGTACGCGCTGTGTTCGGGCGCGCTGGGGCGGGGTACGCGCTGTGTTCGGGCGCGGGGTACGTGCTGTGTTCGGGCGCTCTGACGCGGGGTACGTGCTGTGTTCGGGCGCTCTGACGCTGGGTACGTGCTGTGTTCGGGCGCTCTGACGCTGGGTACGTGCTGTGTTCGGGCGCTCTGACGCGGGGTACGTGCTGTGTTCGGGCGCTCTGACGCGGGGTACGCACTGTGTTCGGGCGCGGGGTACGCACTGTGTTCGGGCGCGGGGTACGCACTGTGTTCGGGCGCTCTGACGCGGGGTACGCACTGTGTTCGGGCGCGTGGTACGTGCTGTGTTCGGGCGCGGGGTAAGCGCTGTGTTCGGGCGCTCTGACGCGGTGTACGTGCTGTGTTTGGGCGCGGGGTACGTGCTGTGTTCGGGCGCGGGGTACGTGCTGTGTTCGGGCACGGGGTACGTGCTGTGTTCGGGCGCGGGGTACGTGCTGTGTTCGGGCGCTCTGACGCGGGGTACGCGCTGTGTTCGGGCGCGGGGTACGTGCTGTGTTCGGGCGCGGGGTACGCGCTGTGTTCGGGCGCGCTGAGGCGGGGTACGCGCTGTGTTCGGGCGCGCTGGGGCGGGGTACGCGCTCTGTTCGGGCGCGGGGTACGTGCTGTGTTCGGGCGCTCTGACGCGGGGTACGTGCTGTGTTCGGGCGCTCTGACGCTGGGTACGTGCTGTGTTCGGGCGCTCTGACGCGGGGTACGCACTGTGTTCGGGCGCGGGGTACGCACTGTGTTCGGGCGCTCTGACGCGGGGTACGCGCTGTGTTCGGGCGCTCTGACGCGGGGTACGCACTGTGTTCGGGCGCTCTGACGCGGGGTACGTGATGTGTTCGGGCGCTCTGACGCGGGGTACGTGATGTGTTCGGGCGCTCTGACGCGGGGTACGCACTGTGTTCGGGCGCGGGGTACGTGCTGTGTTCGGGCGCTCTGACGCGGGGTACGCGCTGTGTTCGGGCGCTCTGACGCGGGGTACGCGCTGTATTCGGGCGCTCTGACGCGGGGTACGCGCTGTGTTCGGGCGCTCTGACGCGGGGTACGCGCTGTGTTCGGGCGCGGGGTACGTGCTGTGTTCGGGCGCTCTGACGCCGGGTACGTGCTGTGTTCGGGCGCTCTGACGCGGGGTACGTGCTGTGTTCGGGCGCTCTGACGCGGGGTACATGCTGTGTTCGGGCGCTCTGACGCGGGGTACGTGCTGTGTTCGGGCGCGGGGTACGCGCTGTGTTCGGGCGCTCTGACGCGGGGTACACGCTGTGTTCGGGCGCGGGGTACGCGCTGTGTTCGGGCGCTCTGACGCGGGGTACGTGCTGTGTTCGGGCGCTCTGACGCGGGGTACGTGCTGTGTTCGGGCGCTCTGACGCGGGGTACGCGCTGTGTTCGGGCGCCCTGACGCGGGGTACGCGCTGTGTTCGGGCGCGGGGTACGTGCTGTGTTCGGGCGCTCTGACGCCGGGTACGCGCTGTGTTCGGGCGCGGGGTACGCACTGTGTTCGGGCGCTCTGACGCGGGTACGCGCTGTGTTCGGGCGCGGGGCACGCGCTGTGTTCGGGCGCTCTGATGCGGGTACGCGCTGTGTTCGGGCGCGGGGCACGCGCTGTGTTCGGGCGCGGGGCACGCGCTGTGTTCGGGCGCTCTGACGCGGGTACGCGCTGTGTTCGGGCGCGGGGCACGCGCTGTGTTCGGGCGCGCTGACCCTGTATTCTCTCTCTCTCAGTGTACCATTTGATTTTCATACACTGCGCTCTGAGGGGGAAGACTGGATTCCGCTTTTTCTATCTCCCGTATTTCGAGAAGTGAGACGCGGAGCCCGGATTCTCCCGGGATCTCCCGCTAATCCCGTGGACAGGAATGGCAGGCAGAGAGGGACCGGCTCGCTGGACGGATCTCGGGAATGTCGTTCCCCCATCGTTGCACCGTCGCCAATCTCCTCTCCAATGACGGGTTGTTGATTTTCCACTGATTTTCCCACCAAATTCCGAGATACACGGCTACGGCCTCTCCCTCCCTCCCCCCTCTCCCCTCTCTCCCCCCTCTCCCCCCTCTCCCCCTCCCTCCCCTCCCCTCCCTCCCCCTCCCCCTCCCTCCCCCCTCTCCCCCTCCCCTCCCCCTCCCTCCCCTCCCTCCCCTCCCTCCCCCTCCCTCTCCCTCCTCTCCCCCCTCTCCCCCCTCTCCCCCTTCTCCCCTCCCTCCCCCGTCTCCCCTCCCTCCCCCGTCTCCCCCCTCTCCCCCCGTGCTGTGTCCGGCAGTCATTCGGAATCAGCCCCCGTGTGTGAGTTTCCTTCTCTCTGTAATTGTTGGAAATGACAGACTGTGTTTGGAATAGACGCAATACAATCAGAGGCTTGGCTTGCTGTGTCCTTTGCTTGTGGGATCTTGCTGTGTTTCCCAGGCCACGCGAGTCAGGACAGTTCCGCGGTGGAGTTCCTCAGTGGCGCCTGCCGCGTGTCCTGGATTCGAGAGAGAGAGGCAGGGAAACCATGGGATCTTACTGTGCCTGTTGCACTGTCTGGGCCTGCCTCGCCCCAGCCTCTGGCCCTGGCGGTACCCCCCCTCTCCCCGCCCCCTCTTACTCAGTCTCTGGGTGCCTCTGCCTCACCCATCCCCCCCTCTCCTCATTCAACCATCACCCTCACACATTGGGATCTCTGACATTCCTCTCTCTTTATTTCCGGTCTCCGATGGGCTTTGGAAAGTCCAGATTACATCAGGGGTAGGGGCAGTGGGGGGGAGAGCGGGAGGAGGAGGAGGGGGGGAAGGGGGGGGGTCACGGTAAACCGACACCTCGAACCACGACCAGTCGTTGTGGCTCCCGAGTGTGGGTCTACCTCACCGCCCGGGTGGAAGATTCTGGAAGGCCAAAGGGAGGGGATGTGAGGGGAGGTCGTGCGTCGGAGGGTCCGCTCCACAGGGTCTGCTGTGCGGGGTGCTGCGATTCGTCCAATGCCGAGCTCCCCATTGCCGTCAGCCTCCCCCGCCCCCGCGTCTCTGCTCATGGCGGCGTCGTTAGGGTGCTGTCCACTTGTCACGTTCGACCCACGAACTCTGACCCCCTCTCGGGGAGGTCACCTCTCCTAGCGTGAAGACAGCATCATGACAAACTCTGTTTGGGAGGTGGGAGGAGGACAAAAGGGACTGAATTATCAACGTACAAACCGTCCCCCGAGAACCAACTCACCCCTCCCTCTCCCGGGAGTGTAGAGGGAGCTTTACTCTGTATCTAACCCCGTGCTGTACCTGTCCTGGGAGTGTTTGATGGGGACAGTGCAGAGGGAGCTTTACTCTGTATCTAACCCCGTGCTGTACCTGTCCTGGGAGTGTTTGATGGGGGACAGTGTAGAGGGAGCTTTACTCTGTATCTAACCCCGTGCTGTACCTGTCCTGGGAGTGTTTGATGGGGACAGTGTAGAGGGAGCTTTACTCTGTATCTAACCCCGTGCTGTACCTGTCCTGGGTGTGTTTGATGGGGGACAGTGTAGAGGGAGCTTTACTCTGTATCTAACCCCGTACTGTACCTGTCCTGGGAGTGTTTGATGGGGACAGTGTAGAGGGAGCTTTACTCTGTATCTAACCCCGTGCTGTACCTGTCCTGGGAGTGTTTGATGGGGACAGTGCAGAGGGAGCTTTACTCTGTATCTAACCCCGTGCTGTACCTGTCCTGGGAGTGTTTGATGGGGACAGTGTAGAGGGAGCTTTACTCTGTATCTAACCCCGTGCTGTACCTGTCCTGGGAGTGTTTGATGGGGACAGTGCAGAGGGAGCTTTACTCTGTATCTAAGCCCGTGCTGTACCTGTCCTGGGAGTGTTTGATGGGGACAGTGTAGAGGGAGCTTTACTCTGTATCTAACCCCGTGCTGTACCTGTCCTGGGAGTGTTTGATGGGAAACAGTGTAGAGGGAGCTTTACTCTGTATCTAACCCCGTGCTGTTCCTGTCCTGGGAGTGTTTGATGGGGACAGTGTAGAGGGAGCTTTACTCTGTATCTAACCCCGTGCTGTACCTGTCCTGGGAGTGTTTGATGGGGGACAGTGTAGAGGGAGCTTTACTCTGTATCTAACCCCGTGCTGTACCTGTCTTGGGAGTGTTTGATGGGGACAGTGTAGAGGGAGCTTTACTCTGTATCTAACCCCGTGCTGTACCTGTCCTGGGAGTGTTTGATGGGGGACAGTGTAGAGAGAGCTTTACTCTGTATCTAACCCCGTGCTGTACCTGTCCTGGGAGTGTTTGATGGGAAACAGTGTAGAGGGAGCTTTACTCTGTATCTAACCCCGTGCTGTACCTGTCCTGGGAGTGTTTGATGGGGACAGTGCAGAGGGAGCTTTACTCTGTATCTAAGCCCGTGCTGTACCTGTCCTGGGAGTGTTTGATGGGGACAGTGTAGAGGGAGCTTTACTCTGTATCTAACCCCGTGCTGTACCTGTCCTGGGAGTGTTTGATGGGAAACAGTGAAGAGGGAGCTTTACTCTGTATCTAACCCCGTGCTGTTCCTGTCCTGGGAGTGTTTGATGGGGACAGTGTAGAGGGAGCTTTACTCTGTATCTAACCCCGTGCTGTCCCTGTCCTGGGAGTGTTTGATGGGGAGACAGTGTAGAGGGAGCTTTACTCTGTATCTAACCCCGTGCTGTACCTGTCCTGGGAGTGATTGATGGGGACAGTGCAGAGGGAGCTTTACTCTGTATCGAACCCCGTGCTGTACCTGTCCTGGGAGTGTTTGATGGGGACAGTGCAGAGGGAGCTTTACTCTGTATCTAAGCCCGTGCTGTACCTGTCCTGGGAGTGTTTGATGGGGACAGTGTAGAGGGAGCTTTACTCTGTATCTAACCCCGTGCTGTACCTGTCCTGGGAGTGTTTGATGGGAAACAGTGTAGAGGGAGCTTTACTCTGTATCTAACCCCGTGCTGTTCCTGTCCTGGGAGTGTTTGATGGGGACAGTGTAGAGGGAGCTTTACTCTGTATCTAACCCCGTGCTGTACCTGTCCTGGGAGTGTTTGATGGGAAACAGTGTAGAGGGAGCTTTACTCTGTATCTAACCCCGTGCTGTTCCTGTCCTGGGAGTGTTTGATGGGGACAGTGTAGAGGGAGCTTTACTCTGTATCTAACCCCGTGCTGTACCTGTCCTGGGAGTGTTTGATGGGGGACAGTGTAGAGGGAGCTTTACTCTGTATCTAACCCCGTGCTGTACCTGTCTTGGGAGTGTTTGATGGGGACAGTGTAGAGGGAGCTTTACTCTGTATCTAACCCTGTGCTGTACCTGTCCTGGGAGTGTTTGATGGGGGACAGTGTAGAGAGAGCTTTACTCTGTATCTAACCCCGTGCTGTACCTGTCCTGGGAGTGTTTGATGGGAAACAGTGTAGAGGGAGCTTTACTCTGTATCTAACCCCGTGCTGTACCTGTCCTGGGAGTGTTTGATGGGGACAGTGCAGAGGGAGCTTTACTGTGTATCTAAGCCCGTGCTGTACCTGTCCTGGGAGTGTTTGATGGGGACAGTGTAGAGGGAGCTTTACTCTGTATCTAACCCCGTGCTGTACCTGTCCTGGGAGTGTTTGATGGGAAACAGTGTAGAGGGAGCTTTACTCTGTATCTAACCCCGTGCTGTTCCTGTCCTGGGAGTGTTTGATGGGGACAGTGTAGAGGGAGCTTTACTCTGTATCTAACCCCGTGCTGTACCTGTCCTGGGAGTGTTTGATGGGGGACAGTGTAGAGGGAGCTTTACTCTGTATCTAACCCCGTGCTGTACCTGTCTTGGGAGTGTTTGATGGGGACAGTGTAGAGGGAGCTTTACTCTGTATCTAACCCCGTGCTGTACCTGTCCTGGGAGTGTTTGATGGGGAGACAGTGTAGAGGGAGCTTTACTCTGTATCTAACCCCGTGCTGTACCTGTCCTGGGAGTGATTGATGGGGACAGTGTAGAGGGAGCTTTACTCTGTATCTAACCCCGTGCTGTACCTGTCCTGGGAGTGTTTGATGGGGACAGTGTAGAGGGAGTTTTACTCTGTATCTAACCCCGTGCTGGACCTGTCCTGGGAGTGATTGATGGGGACAGTGTAGAGGGAGCTTTACTCTGTATCTAACCCCGTGCTGTACCTGTCCTGGGAGTGTTTGATGGGGACAGTGTAGAGGGAGTTTTACTCTGTATCTAACCCCGTGCTGTACCTGTCCTGGGAGTGTTTGATGGGGGACAGTGTAGAGGGAGCTTTACTCTGTATCTAACCCCGTGCTGTACCTGTCCTGGGAGTGTTTGATGGGGACAGTGTAGAGGGAGCTTTACTCTGTATCTAACCCCGTGCTGTACCTGTCCTGGGAGTGTTTGATGGGAAACAGTGTAGAGGGAGCTTTACTCTGTATCTAACCCCGTGCTGTTCCTGTCCTGGGAGTGTTTGATGGGGACAGTGTAGAGGGAGCTTTACTCTGTATCTAACCCTGTGCTGTACCTGTCCTGGGAGTGTTTGATGGGAAACAGTGTAGAGGGAGCTTTACTCTGTATCTAACCCCGTGCTGTTCCTGTCCTGGGAGTGTTTGATGGGGACAGTGTAGAGGGAGCTTTACTCTGTATCTAACCCCGTGCTGTACCTGTCCTGGGAGTGTTTGATGGGGGACAGTGTAGAGGGAGCTTTACTCTGTATCTAACCCCGTGCTGTACCTGTCTTGGGAGTGTTTGATGGGGACAGTGTAGAGGGAGCTTTACTCTGTATCTAACCCCGTGCTGTACCTGTCCTGGGAGTGTTTGATGGGGGACAGTGTAGAGAGAGCTTTACTCTGTATCTAACCCCGTGCTGTACCTGTCCTGGGAGTGTTTGATGGGAAACAGTGTAGAGGGAGCTTTACTCTGTATCTAACCCCGTGCTGTACCTGTCCTGGGAGTGTTTGATGGGGACAGTGCAGAGGGAGCTTTACTGTGTATCTAAGCCCGTGCTGTACCTGTCCTGGGAGTGTTTGATGGGGACAGTGTAGAGGGAGCTTTACTCTGTATCTAACCCCGTGCTGTACCTGTCCTGGGAGTGTTTGATGGGAAACAGTGTAGAGGGAGCTTTACTCTGTATCTAACCCCGTGCTGTTCCTGTCCTGGGAGTGTTTGATGGGGACAGTGTAGAGGGAGCTTTACTCTGTATCTAACCCCGAGCTGTACCTGTCCTGGGAGTGTTTGATGGGGGACAGTGTAGAGGGAGCTTTACTCTGTATCTAACCCCGTGCTGTACCTGTCTTGGGAGTGTTTGATGGGGACAGTGTAGAGGGAGCTTTACTCTGTATCTAACCCCGTGCTGTACCTGTCCTGGGAGTGTTTGATGGGGAGACAGTGTAGAGGGAGCTTTACTCTGTATCTAACCCCGTGCTGTACCTGTCCTGGGAGTGATTGATGGGGACAGTGTAGAGGGAGCTTTACTCTGTATCTAACCCCGTGCTGTACCTGTCCTGGGAGTGTTTGATGGGGACAGTGTAGAGGGAGTTTTACTCTGTATCTAACCCCGTGCTGGACCTGTCCTGGGAGTGTTTGATGGGGACAGTGTAGAGGGAGCTTTACTCTGTATCTAACCCCGTGCTGTACCTGTCCTGGGAGTGTTTGATGGGGGACAGTGTAGAGGGAGCTTTACTCTGTATCTAACCCCGTGCTGTACCTGTCCTGGGAGTGTTTGATGGGGACAGTGTAGAGGGAGCTTTACTCTGTATCTAACCCTGTGCTGTACCTGTCCTGGGAGTGTTTGATGGGGACAGTGTAGAGGGAGATTTACTCTGTATCTAACCCCGTGCTGTACCTGTCCTGGGAGTGTTTGATGGGGGACAGTGTAGAGGGAGCTTTACTCTGTATCTAACCCCGTGCTGTACCTGTCCTGGGAGTGTTTGATGGGGGACAGTGTAGAGGGAGCTTTACTCTGTATCTAACCCCGTGCTGTACCTGTCCTGGGAGTGTTTGATGGGGACAGTGTAGGGGGAGCTTTATTCTGTATCTAACCCTGTGCTGTTCCTGTCCTGGGAGTGTTTGATGGGGACAGTGTCGAGGGAGCTTTACTCTGTATCTAACCCCGTGCTGTACCTGTCCTGGGAGTGTTTGATGGGGACAGTGTCGAGGGAGCTTTACTCTGTATCTAACCCGTGCTGTACCTGTCTTGGGAGTGTTTGATGGGGACAGTGTCGAGGGAGCTTTACTCTGTATCTAACCCTGTGCTGTACCTGTCCTGGGAGTGTTTGATGGGGACAGTGTAGAGGGAGATTTACTCTGTATCTAACCCCGTGCTGTACCTGTCCTGGGAGTGTTTGATGGGGGACAGTGTCGAGGGAGCTTTACTCTGTATCTAACCCCGTGCTGTACCTGTCCTGGGAGTGTTTGATGGGGGACAGTGTAGAGGGAGCTTTACTCTGTATCTAACCCCGTGCTGTACCTGTCCTGGGAGTGTTTGATGGGGACAGTGTAGGGGGAGCTTTATTCTGTATCTAACCCTGTGCTGTTCCTGTCCTGGGAGTGTTTGATGGGGACAGTGTCGAGGGAGCTTTACTCTGTATCTAACCCCGTGCTGTACCTGTCCTGGGAGTGTTTGATGGGGACAGTGTAGAGGGAGCTTTACTCTGTATCTAACCCGTGCTGTACCTGTCTTGGGAGTGTTTGATGGGGACAGTGTAGAGGGAGCTTTACTCTGTATCTAACCCGTGCTGTCCCTGTCCTGGGAGTGTTTGATGGGGGACAGTGTAGAGGGAGCTTTACTCTGTATCTAACCCCGTGCTGTACCTGTCCTGGGAGTGTTTGATGGGGACAGTGTAGAGGGAGCTTTACTCTGTATCTAACCCCGTGCTGTACCTGTCCTGGGAGTGTTTGATGGGGACAGTGTAGAGGGAGCTTTACTCTGTATCTAACCCCGTGCTGTCCCTGTCCTGGGAGTGTTTGATGGGGACAGTGTAGAGGGAGATTTACTCTGTATCTAACCCCGTGCTGTACCTGTCCTGGGAGTGTTTGATGGGGGACAGTGTAGAGGGAGCTTTACTCCGTATCTAACCCCGTGCTGTACCTGTCCTGGGAGTGTTTGATGGGGGACAGTGTAGAGGGAGCTTTACTCTGTATCTAACCCCGTGCCGTACCTGTCCTGGGAGTGTTTGATGGGGACAGTGTAGGGGGAGCTTTATTCTGTATCTAACCCTGTGCTGTTCCTGTCCTGGGAGTGTTTGATGGGGACAGTGTAGAGGGAGCTTTGCTCTGTATCTAACCCCGTGCTGTACCTGTCCTGGGAGTGTTTGATGGGGATAGTGCTGAGGGAGCTTTACTCTGTATCTAACCCCGTGCTGTACCTGTCCTGGGAGTGTTTGATGGGGACAGTGTAGAGGGAGCTTTACTCTGTATCTAACCCCGTGCTGTACCTGTCCTGGGAGTGTTTGATGGGGACAGTGTAGAGGGAGCTTTACTCTGTATCTAACCCCGTGCTGTACCTGTCCTGGGAGTGTTTGATGGGGACAGTGTAGAGGGAGCTTTGCTCTGTATCTAACCCCGTGCTGTACCTGTCCTGGGAGTGTTTGATGGGGATAGTGCTGAGGGAGCTTTACTCTGTATCTAACCCCGTGCTGTACCTGTCCTGGGAGTGTTTGATGGGGACAGTGTAGAGGGAGCTTTACTCTGTATCTAACCCCGTGCTGTACCTGTCCTGGGAGTGTTTGATGGGGACAGTGTAGAGGGAGCTTTACTCTGTATCTAACCCCGTGCTGTACCTGTCCTGGGAGTGTTTGATGGGGACAGTGTAGGGGGAGCTTTATTCTGTATCTAACCCTGTGCTGTTCCTGTCCTGGGAGTGTTTGATGGGGACAGTGTCGAGGGAGCTTTACTCTGTATCTAACCCCGTGCTGTACCTGTCCTGGGAGTGTTTGATGGGGACAGTGTAGAGGGAGCTTTACTCTGTATCTAACCCCGTGCTGTACCTGTCCTGGGAGTGTTTGATGGGGACTGTGTAGAGGGAGCTTTACTCTGTATCTAACCCTGTGTTACTAACCATCAAAGTCGACACGACTGTCTCCATTCAGATCGATATCTCGCAGCATCTCCTCAATCTCTTTAATTTGCACTTTCTCCCCCAGCAGATGGTTAATCGCTCGCTCGAGCTCCGACAGAGAGATCAGCCCATCACCATCCGAATCAAACTGAAAAATAGAGAGCAGTCAGTGCTGAGGGAGTGCCGCACTGTCAGAGGGTCAGTACTGAGGGAGTGCCGCACTGTCAGAGGGTCAGTGCTGAGGGAGTGCCGCACTGTCAGAGGGTCAGTACTGAGGGAGTGCTGCACTGTCAGAGGGTCAGTGCTGAGGGAGTGTCGCACTGTCAGAGTGTCAGTGCTGAGGGAGTGCCGCACTGTCAGAGGGTCAGTGCTGAGGGAGTGCCGCACTGTCAGAGGGTCAGTACTGAGGGAGTGTTGCACTGTCAGAGGGTCAGTGCTGAGGGAGTGCCGCACTGTCAGAGGGTCAGTGCTGAGGGAGTGCTGCACTGTCAGAGGGTCAGTGCTGAGGGAGTGCTGCACTGTCAGAGGGTCAGTGCTGAGGGAGTGCCGCACTGTCAGAGGGTCAGTGCTGAGGGAGTGCCGCACTGTCAGAGGGTCAGTGCTGAGGGAGTGCCGCACTGTCAGAGGGTCAGTGCTGAGGGAGTGCCGCACTGTCAGAGGGTCAGTACTGAGGGAGTGCCGCACTGTCAGAGGGTCTGTACTGAGGGAGTGCCGCACTGTCAGAGGATCAGTACTGAGGGAGTGCCGCACTGTCAGAGGGTCAGTGCTGAGGGAGTGCTGCACTGTCAGAGGGTCAGTGCTGAGGGAGTGCCGCACTGTCAGAGGATCAGTGCTGAGGGAGTGCCGCACTGTCAGAGGGTCAGTGCTGAGGGAGTGCCGCACTGTCAGAGGGTCAGTGCTGAGGGAGTGCCGCACTGTCAGAGGGTCAGTGCTGAGGGAGTGCCACCTTCTCCCTGCTGCCTGTGTGAAGGTATATACAAATGAAATGGATGGCTCTGTGGGGGAGAGGATCAGTAAGTTTGCGGGTTACACACAGATTGGCCGGGCGGTGAACAGTGAGATCGAGTGGGTGACGGGAAACTATAAACTCGATGGTCAAAAGGATGGGTAAATGGCAGGTGGAATTTAACTCTTAAAAAGTGTGAGGTGATGCACGTTGGAAGGAGTAATTTGACAAGGCAGTAGACTCTGAAAGGTCTGGCACTGGGAAGTTCGGGACACTGGGACCTTGGCGTGTTTGTCCACAGATCTCTGAGGGGGGAAAGGCAGCTAAATAGGGAGGTGAGAAAGGCATATTCACACTGGCCTTTATCAATCGGGGTGTAGATTACAGAAGCAGGGGACGTCCTGTTGGAGTTGTATCGAACTTTGGGGAGGCCACAGCTGGAGCACTGGGTGCAGTTCTGGTCACCACATTATAGGGAGGATGTGATTGGACTGGAGGGGGTGCAGAGGGGATTCACCAGGACGCTGCCTGGGACGGAGTGTTTAAGTTATGAAGAGAGGTCGGAGAGGCTTGGGTTGTTTTCTCTGGAGCAGAGAAGACTGAGGGGCGACCTGATCGAGGTGTTGAAGATTATGAGGGACACGGACAGAGTGGAGAGGGGGCAGCTGTTCCCCTGAGTTGAAGGGTCAGTCACGAGGGGGACACGGGTTCAAGGTGAGGGGGGGAGATTTAGGGGGGATGTGAGGGAAAGTTTTTTTTTACCCAGAGGGTGGTGAGGGTGTGGAATGCGCTGCCCGGGAGGGTGGTGGAGGCGGGAGGCCTCACATCCTTTAAAAAGTATTCGGATGAGCACTTGGTCATCAGATTACATGGGTGGCACGGTGACACAGTGGTTAGCGCTGCTGCCTCACAGCGCCAGGGACCCGGGTTCGATTCCCGGGGGCACGGTGACACAGTGGTTAGCGCTGCTCCCTCACAGCGCCAGGGACCCGGGTTCGATTCCCGGGGGCACGGTGACACAGTGGGTTAGCGCTGCTCCCTCACAGCGCCAGGGACCCGGGTTCGATTCCCGGGGGCACGGTGACACAGTGGGTTAGCGCTGCTCCCTCACAGCGCCAGGGACCCGGGTTCGATCCCCGGGGGCACGGTGACACAGTGGTTAGCGCTGCTCCCTCAGAGCGCCAGGGACCCGGGTTCGATTCCCGGGGGCACGGTGACACAGTGGGTTAGCACTGCTCCCTCACAGCGCCAGGGACCCGGGTTCGATTCCCGGGGGCACGGTGACACAGTGGTTAGCGCTGCTCCCTCACAGCGCCAGGGACCCGGGTTCGATTCCCGGGGGCACGGTGACACAGTGGTTAGCGCTGCTCCCTCACAGCGCCAGGGACCCGGGTTCGATTCCCGGGGGCACGGTGACACAGTGGGTTAGCGCTGCTCCCTCACAGCGCCAGGGACCCGGGTTCGATTCCCGGGGGCACGGTGACACAGTGGGTTAGCGCTGCTCCCTCACAGCGCCAGGGACCCGGGTTCGATCCCCGGGGGCACGGTGACACAGTGGTTAGCGCTGCTCCCTCAGAGCGCCAGGGACCCGGGTTCGATTCCCGGGGGCACGGTGACACAGTGGGTTAGCACTGCTCCCTCACAGCGCCAGGGACCCGGGTTCGATTCCCGGGGGCACAGTGGGTTAGCGCTGCGCCCTCACAGCGCCAGGGACCCGGGTTCGATTCCCGGGGGCACGGTGACACAGTGGGTTAGCACTGCTCCCTCACAGCGCCAGGGACCCGGGTTCGATTCCTGGCTTGGGTCACTGTCTGTGTGGAGTTTGCACGTTCTCCCCGTGTCTGCGTGGGTTTCCTCCGGATGCTCCGGTTTCTTCCCACAGTCTGAAAGACGTGCTGGTTAGGGTGCATTGGCCGTGCTAAATTCGCCCTCAGTGTTACCCGAACAGGCGCCGAAGTGTGGCGACCAGGGGATTTTCACACTAACTTCATTGCAGTGTTAATGTCAGCCCACTTGTGTTGCTAATAAGCTAACAATCGGAGCGATGGGCAAGTGGGATGAAGGGGGAGGGCAAGTGTTTCGCACGTGTCAGGACAAACTCGATGGGCTGAAGGGCCTCTCCTGCACTATCTGGTTATATGATTGTGCGGAGGCTCCGGGGAGAAGGCAGGGGGGGTGTTCTGATGAGCGACGGTCCATCGGTTTAGTGGTGTTGATTCGGGTTAGTGGTGTTGATTCGGGTTAGTGGGGTTGATTCGGGTTAGTGGGGTTGATTCGGGTTAGTGGGGTTGATTCGGGTTAGTGGGGTTGATTCGGGTTAGTGGGGTTGATTCGGGTTAGTGGGGTTGATTCGAGTTAGTGGTGTTGATTCGGGTTAGTGGTGTTGATTTGGGTTAGTGGGGTTGATTCGGGTTAGTGGGGTTGATTCGGGTTAGTGGGGTTGATTCGGGTTAGTGGGGTTGATTCGGGTTAGTGGTGTTGATTCGGGTTAGTGGGGTTGATTCGGGTTAGTGGGGTTGATTTGGGTTAGTGGTGTTGATTTGGGTTAGTGGTGTTGATTCGGGTTAGTGGTGTTGATTTGGGTTAGTGGGGTTGATTCGGGTTAGTGGTGTTGATTGGGGTTAGTGGTGTTGATTCGGGTGAGTGGGGTTGATTCGGGTTAGTGGGGTTGATTCGGGTTAGTGGTGTTGATTCGGGTTAGTGGTGTTGATTCGGGTTAGTGGTGTTGATTCGGGTTAGTGGGGTTGATTCGGGTTAGTGGGGTTGATTCGGGTTAGTGGGGTTGATTCGGGTTAGTGGTGTTGATTCGGGTTAGTGGTGTTGATTCGGGTTAGTGGGGTTGATTCGGGTTAGTGGTGTTGATTCGGGTTAGTGGGGTTGATTCGGGTTAGTGGGGTTGATTCGGGTTAGTGGGGTTGATTCGGGTTAGTGGTGTTGATTCGGGTTAGTGGGGTTGATTCGGGTTAGTGGTGTTGATTCGGGTTAGTGGGGTTGATTCGGGTTAGTGGTGTTGATCCGGGTTAGTGGGGTTGATTCGGGTTAGTGGTGTTGATCCGGGTTAGTGGGGTTGATCCGGGTTAGTGGTGTTGATTCGGGTTAGTGGGGTTGATTGGGGTTAGTGGTGTTGATTCGGGTTAGTGGGGTTGATTCGGGTTAGTGGGGTTGATTCGGGTTAGTGGGGTTGATTCGGGTTAGTGGGGTTGATTCGGGTTAGTGGGGTTGATTCGGGTTAGTGGTGTTGATTGGGGTTAGTGGGGTTGATTCGGGTTAGTGGGGTTGATTCGGGTTAGTGGTGTTGATTCGGGTTAGTGGGGTTGATTCGGGTTAGTGGTGTTGATTCGGGTTAGTGGGGTTGATTCGGGTTAGTGGTGTTGATTCGGGTTAGTGGGGTTGATTCGGGTTAGTGGGGTTGATTCGGGTTAGTGGGGTTGATTCGGGTTAGTGGTGTTGATTCGGGTTAGTGGTGTTGATTGGGGTTAGTGGGGTTGATTCGGGTTAGTGGTGTTGATTCGGGTTAGTGGGGTTGATTCGGGTTAGTGGTGTTGATTGGGGTTAGTGGTGTTGATTCGGGTTAGTGGTGTTGATTCGGGTTAGTGGTGTTGATTCGGGTTAGTGGTGTTGATTCGGGTTAGTGGGGTTGATTCGGGTTAGTGGTGTTGATTCGGGTTAGTGGTGTTGATTCGGGTTAGTGGGGTTGATTCGGGTTAGTGGGGTTGATTCGGGTTAGTGGGGTTGATTCGGGTTAGTGGTGTTGATTCGGGTTAGTGGTGTTGATTCGGTTTAGTGGTGTTGATTCGGGTTAGTGGGGTTGATTCGGGTTAGTGGTGTTGATTCGGGTTAGTGGTGTTGATTCGGGTTAGTGGTGTTGATTCGGGTTAGTGGGGTTGATTCGGGTTAGTGGTGTTGATTCGGGTTAGTGGTGTTGATTCGGGTTAGTGGGGTTGATTCGGGTTAGTGGTGTTGATTCGGGTTAGTGGGGTTGATTCGGGTTAGTGGGGTTGATTCGGGTTAGTGGTGTTGATTCGGGTTAGTGGTGTTGATTCGGGTTAGTGGTGTTGATTCGGGTTAGTGGGGTTGATTCGGGTTAGTGGTGTTGATTCGGGTTAGTGGTGTTGATTCGGGTTAGTGGTGTTGATTCGGGTTAGTGGGGTTGATTCGGGTTAGTGGGGTTGATTCGGGTTAGTGGTGTTGATTCGGGTTAGTGGGGTTGATTCGGGTTAGTGGGGTTGATTCGGGTTAGTGGTGTTGATTCGGGTTAGTGGGGTTGATTCGGGTTAGTGGGGTTGATTCGGGTTAGTGGTGTTGATTCGGGTTAGTGGTGTTGATTCGGGTTAGTGGTGTTGATTCGGGTTAGTGGCGACGCGTTGATCACAGCTGGGGTGAGTCCAGACCGGTTTGAGCAGAGTTTTAATTTGAACGCAGGAGCGATGCACTCCGACACTCGCCACCAACCTCTTTGAAAGCAAACTTCAGCTCCCGTACGCCGACCATATGTGCTGTCTCCTGGAGCAACTTGGGGGCCATTAGTTCCACAAAATCCTCCAGACTGACCCGGCCCCCAACTGTTCAAAAACAAAACACAGCAGATCAACATCAATCGCCCAGAATGTGAGCACCGAGCGAGATTCACTCTGTATCTAACCCCGTGCTGTACCTGTCCTGGGAGTGTTTGATGGGGACAGTGTAGAGGGAGCTTTACTCTGTATCTAACCCCGTGCTGTACCTGTCCTGGGAGTGTTTGATGGGGGACAGTGTAGAGGGAGCTTTACTCTGTATCTAACCCCGTGCTGTACCTGTCCTGGGAGTGTTTGATGGGGACAGTGCAGAGGGAGCTTTACTCTGTATCTAACCCCGTGCTGTACCTGTCCTGGGAGTGTTTGATGGAGACAGTGTAGAGGGAGCTTTACTCTGTATCTAACCCCGTGCTGTCCCTGTCCTGGGAGTGTTTGATGGGGGACAGTGTAGAGGGAGCTTTACTCTGTATCTAACCCCGTGCTGTACCTGTCCTGGGAGTGTTTGATGGGGACAGTGTAGAGGGAGCTTTACTCTGTATCTAACCCCGTGCTGTATCTGTCCTGGGAGTGTTTGATGGGGGACAGTGTAGAGGGAGCTTTACTCTGTATCTAACCCCGTGCTGTACCTGTCCTGGGAGTGTTTGATGGGGACAGTGTAGAGGGAGCTTTACTCTGTATCTAACCCCGTGCTGTACCTGTCCTGGGAGTGTTTGATGGGGACAGTGTAGAGGGAGCTTTACTCTGTATCTAACCCCGTGCTGTACCTGTCCTGGGAGTGTTTGATGGGGACAGTGTAGAGGGAGCTTTACTCTGTATCTAACCCCGTGCTGTACCTGTCCTGGGAGTGTTTGATGGGGGACAGTGTAGAGGGAGCTTTACTCTGTATCTAACCCCGTGCTGTACCTGTCCTGGGAGTGTTTGATGGGGGACAGTGTAGAGGGAGCTTTACTCTGTATGTAACCCCGTGCTGTACCTGTCCTGGGAGTGTTTGATGGGGACAGTGTAGAGGGAGCTTTACTCTGTATCTAACCCCGTGCTGTCCCTGTCCTGGGAGTGTTTGATGGGGGACAGTGTAGAGGGAGCTTTACTCTGTATCTAACCCCGTGCTGTACCTGTCCTGGGAGTGTTTGATGGGGGACAGTGTAGAGGGAGCTTTACTCTGTATCTAACCCCGTGCTGTCCCTGTCCTGGGAGTGTTTGATGGGGACAGTGTAGAGGGAGCTTTACTCTGTATCTAACCCCGTGCTGCACCTGTCCTGGGAGTGTTTGATGGGGACAGTGTAGAGGGAGCTTTACTCTGTATCTAACCCCGTGCTGTCCCTGTCCTGGGAGTGTTGGATGGGGACAGTGTAGAGGGAGCTTTACTCTGTATCTAACCCCGTGCTGTCCCTGTCCTGGGAGTGTTGGATGGGGACAGTGTAGAGGGAGCTTTACTCTGTATCTAACCCCGTGCTGTACCTGTCCTGGGAGTGTTTGATGGGGGACAGTGTAGAGGGAGCTTTACTCTGTATCTAACCCCGTGCTGTCCCTGTCCTGGGAGTGTTTGATGGGGACAGTGTAGAGGGAGCTTTACTCTGTATCTAACCCCGTGCTGCACCTGTCCTGGGAGTGTTTGATGGGGACAGTGTAGAGGGAGCTTTACTCTGTATCTAACCCCGTGCTGTCCCTGTCCTGGGAGTGTTGGATGGGGACAGTGTAGAGGGAGCTTTACTCTGTATCTAACCCCGTGCTGTCCCTGTCCTGGGAGTGTTGGATGGGGACAGTGTAGAGGGAGCTTTACTCTGTATCTAACCCCGTGCTGTACCTGTCCTGGGAGTGTTTGATGGGGACAGTGTAGAGGGAGATTTACTCTGTATCTAACCCCGTGCTGTACCTGTCCTGGGAGTGTTTGATGGGGACAGTGTAGAGGGAGCTTTACTCTGTATCTAACCCCGTGCTGTACCTGTCCTGGGGGTGTTTGATGGGGACAGTGTAGAGGGAGCTTTACTCTGTATCTAACCCCGTGCTGCACCTGTCCTGGGAGTGTTTGATGGGGACAGTGTAGAGGGAGCTTTACTCTGTATCTAACCCCGTGCTGTACCTGTCCTGGGAGTGTTTGATGGGGACAGTGTAGAGGGAGCTTTACTCTGTATCTAACCCCGTGCTGTACCTGTCCTGGGAGTGTTTGATGGGGACAGTGTAGAGGGAGCTTTACTCTGTATCTAACCCCGTGCTGTCCCTGTCCTGGGAGTGTTTGATGGGGACAGTGTAGAGGGAACTTTACTCTGTATCTAACCCCGTGCTGTACCTGTCCTGGGAGTGTTTGATGGGGGACAGTGCAGAGGGAGCTTTACTCTGTATCTAACCCCGTGCTGTCCCTGTCCTGGGAGTGTTTGATGGGGACAGTGTAGAGGGAGCTTTACTCTGTATCTAACCCCGTGCTGTCCCTGTCCTGGGAGTGTTTGATGGGGACAGTGTAGAGGGAGCTTTACTCTGTATCTAACCCCGTGCTGTACCTGTCCTGGGAGTGTTTGATGGGGACAGTGTAGAGGGAGCTTTACTCTGTATCTAACCCCGTGCTGTCCCTGTCCTGGGAGTGTTTGATGGGGACAGTGTAGAGGGAGCTTTACTCTGTATCTAACCCCATGCTGTACCTGTCCTGGGAGTGTTTGATGGGGGACAGTGTAGAGGGAGCTTTACTCTGTATCTAACCCCGTGCTGTACCTGTCCTGGGAGTGTTTGATGGGGGACAGTGTAGAGGGAGCTTTACTCTGTATCTAACCCCGTGCTGTACCTGTCCTGGGAGTGTTTGATGGGGACAGTGTAGAGGGAGCTTTACTCTGTATCTAACCCCGTGCTGTACCTGTCCTGGGAGTGTTTGATGGGGGACAGTGTAGAGGGAGCTTTACTCTGTATCTAACCCCGTGCTGTACCTGTCCTGGGAGTGTTTGATGGGGACAGTGTAGAGGGAGCTTTACTCTGTATCTAACCCCGTGCTGTACCTGTCCTGGGAGTGTTTGATGGGGGACAGTGTAGAGGGAGCTTTACTCTGTATCTAACCCCGTGCTGTCCCTGTCCTGGGAGTGTTTGATGGGGGACAGGGTTACTGTATACCTACGCCTCATTTTAATTTGCTGGCTGACTTCTAGTAGTTCCATTTCAGTTGGCATGTAACCCATCGTCCTCATACATTCTCCAAGGTCCTTGTAGCTGATATATCCATCCTGATCCGTATCAAACTCATTAAATGCTTCAGCTATCTCTGTGACAAGATATTAAAATGGTCCATAATTACTGTCTGAACGATCTTATTCTGCATTCCTTGTTGAAACAGAGTTTAAAGAGAGACTCCCTCTTTAAACAGAGTCCCTGACGGAGAGACTCCCTCTTTAAACAGAGTCCCAGACGGAGAGACTCCCTCTTTAAACAGAGTCCCTGACGGAGAGACTCCCTCTTTAAACAGAGTCCCTGACGGGGAGACTCCCTCTTTAAACAGAGTCCCTGACGGAGAGACTCCCTCTTTAAACAGAGTCCCTGACGGAGAGACTCCCTCTTTAAACAGAGTCCCTGACGGAGAGACTCCCTCTTTAAACAGAGTCCCTGACGGAGAGACTCCCTCTTTCAACAGAGTCCCTGACGGAGAGACTCCCTCTTTCAACAGAGTCCCTGACGGAGAGACTCCCTCTTTAAACAGAGTCCCTGACGGAGAGACTCCCTCTTTAAACAGAGTCCCTGACGGAGAGACTCCCTCTTTAAACAGAGTCCCTGATGGAGAGACTCCCTCTTTAAACAGAGTCCCTGACGGAGAGACTCCCTCTTTAAACAGAGTCCCTGACGGAGAGACTCCCTCTTTAAACAGAGTCCCTGACGGAGAGACTCCCTCTTTAAACAGAGTCCCTGACGGAGAGACTCCCTCTTTAACCAGAGTCCCTGACGGAGAGACTCCCTCTTTAAACAGAGTCCCTGACGGAGAGACTCCCTCTTTAAACAGAGTCCCTGACGGAGAGACTCCCTCTTTAAACAGAGTCCCTGAGGGAGAGACTCCCTCTTTAAACAGAGTCCCTGACGGAGAGACTCCCTCTTTAAACAGAGTCCCTGACGGAGAGACTCCCTCTTTGAACAGAGTCCCTGAGGGAGAGACTCCCTCTTTAAACAGAGTCCCTGACGGAGAGACTCCCTCTTGAAACGGGGTGGATATTTGTGAATGTACCCACCTTCTAACTCCTCAGCGGCAAGCTCCCGGTCCTGTGTGGGTGAGAGAGAAGATGATTATTTCATCCATAAATCTCATGTTCTGCGTGATTCTGTGGAACTTCCATCACTCGCGCCTCAACACGACCGACCCGATCTTTGCTGAGGCCTATTCATTCTGAGGGAATATCAATCCTTGGCCAGTGGGTGGACAAGGTTCTCAGGGGGTGTCACAGGGAAGAGGGAGTTCAGTGATGGGGGGAGATCGGAGAAGCTGAAGGGCGATAGGGAGATTGAATTGAGGCATTCAGGATCACGAGAAAAGTTTTTTGGATCGAGTGAATGAGGAGAAACTGGCGGGAGGTTTTGAGAGGCAGAGGGACACAGACTGAGGAGAATCGGGAGGGGGGGAGAGGGTCAGTGCTGAGGGAGTGCCGCACTGTCAGAGGGTCAGTGCTGAGGGAGTGTCGCACTGTCAGAGGGTCAGTGCTGAGGGAGTGCCGCACTGTCAGAGGGTCAGTGCTGAGGGAGTGCCGCACTGTCAGAGGGTCAGTGCTGAGGGAGTGCCGCACTGTAAGAGGGTCAGTGCTGAGGGAGTGCCGCACTGTCAGAGGGTCAGTGCTGAGGGAGTGCCGCACTGTCAGAGGGTCAGTGCTGAGGGAGTGCCGCACTGTCAGAGGGTCAGAGCTGAGGGAGTGCCGCACTGTCAGAGGGTCAGTGCTGAGGGAGTGCCGCACTGTCAGAGGGTCAGTGCTGAGGGAGTGTCGCACTGTGAGAGGGTCAGTGCTGAGGGAGTGCCGCACTGTCAGAGGGTCAGTGCTGAGGGAGTGTCGCACTGTCAGAGGGTCAGTGCTGAGGGAGTGCCGCACTGTCAGAGGGTTAGTGCTGAGGGAGTGCCGCACTGTCAGAGGGTCAGAGCTGAGGGAGTGCCGCACTGTCAGAGGGTCAGTGCTGAGGGAGTGCCGCACTGTCAGAGGGTCAGTGCTGAGGGAGTGCCGCACTGTCAGAGGGTCAGTGCTGAGGGAGTGCCGCACTGTCAGAGGGTCAGTGCTGAGGGAGTGCCGCACCGTCAGAGGGTCAGTACTGAGGGAGTGCCGCACTGTCAGAGGGTCAGTGCTGAGGGAGTGCCGCACTGTCAGAGGGTCAGTGCTGAGGGAGTGCCGCACTGTCAGAGGGTCAGTACTGAGGGAGTGCCGCACCGTCAGAGGGTCAGTACTGAGGGAGTGCCGCACTGTCAGAGGGTCAGTGCTGAGGGAGTGCTGCACTGTCAGAGGGTCAGTACTGAGGGAGTGCCGCACTGTCAGAGGGTCAGTGCTGAGGGAATGGAACACTGTCAGGGTCAGTGCTGAGGGAGTGCCGCACTGTCAGAGGGTCAGAGCTGAGGGAGTGCCGCACTGTCAGAGGGTCAGTACTGAGGGAGTGCCGCACTGTCAGAGGGTCAGTGCTGAGGGAGTGCCGCACTGTCAGAGGGTCAGAGCTGAGGGAGTGTCGCACTGTCAGAGGGTCAGTACTGAGGGAGTGCCGCTCTGTCAGAGGGTCAGTGCTGAGGGAGTGCTGCACTGTCAGAGGGTCAGTACTGAGGGAGTGCCGCACTGTCAGAGGGTCAGTGCTGAGCGAGTGCCGCACTGTCAGAGGGTCAGAGCTGAGGGAGTGCCGCACTGTCAGAGGGTCAGTGCTGAGGGAGTGCCGCACTGTCAGAGGGTCAGTGCTGAGGGAGTGCCGCACTGTCAGAGGGTCAGTGCTGAGGGAGTGCCGCACTGTCAGAGGGTCAGTGCTGAGGGAGTGCCGCACTGTCAGAGGGTCAGAGCTGAGGGAGTGTCGCACTGTCAGAGGGTCAGTACTGAGGGAGTGCCGCTCTGTCAGAGGGTCAGTGCTGAGGGAGTGCTGCACTGTCAGAGGGTCAGTACTGAGGGAGTGCCGCACTGTCAGAGGGTCAGTACTGAGGGAGTGCCGCACTGTCAGAGGGTCAGTGCTGAGGGAGTGCTGCACTGTCAGAGGGTCAGTGCTGAGGGAGTGCTGCACTGTCAGAGGGTCAGTGCTGAGGGAGTGCCGCACTGTCAGAGGGTCAGTGCTGAGGGAGTGCCGCACTGTCAGAGGGTCAGAGCTGAGGGAGTGTCGCACTGTCAGAGGGTCAGTACTGAGGGAGTGCCGCTCTGTCAGAGGGTCAGTGCTGAGGGAGTGCTGCACTGTCAGAGGGTCAGTACTGAGGGAGTGCCGCACTGTCAGAGGGTCAGTGCTGAGGGAGTGCCGCACTGTCAGAGGGTCAGTGCTGAGGGAGTGCCGCACTGTCAGAGGGTCAGTGCTGAGGGAATGGAACACTGTCAGGGTCAGTGCTGAGGGAGTGCCGCACTGTCAGAGGGTCAGAGCTGAGGGAGTGTCGCACTGTCAGAGGGTCAGTGCTGAGGGAGTGCCGCACTGTCAGAGGGTCAGTGCTGAGGGAGTGCCGCACTGTCAGAGGGTCAATGCTGAGGGAGTGCCGCACTGTCAGAGGGTCAGTGCTGAGGGAGTGCCGCACTGTCAGAGGGTCAGTGCTGAGGGAGTGCCGCACTGTCAGAGGGTCAGTACTGAGGGAGTGCCGCACTGGCAGAGGGTCAGTGCTGAGGGAGTGCCGCACTGTCAGAGGGTCAGTGCTGAGGGAGTGCCGCACTGTCAGAGGGTCAGTGCTGAGGGAGTGCCGCACTGTCAGAGGGTCAGTGCTGAGGGAGTGCCGCACTGTCAGAGGGTCAGTGCTGAGGGAGTGCCGCACTGTCAGAGGGTCAGTACTGAGGGAGTGCCGCACTGTCAGAGGGTCAGTACTGAGGGAGTGCCGCACTGTCAGAGGGTCCAGGAAGGGAAATGAAATTGAGATAAGGTGACGGATTTGAGGGAATAAGTTGAGAATTGGGTGAGGGAATTATCATTCTGATAATCAGGCTTGGAAATCAACTATTTATATCCATGTTTGGCAGACCTGTGAGCTTGTGTATGAAATAGTGTCTCTCGCTAAACTCATCTACAAAACAGCTTATTAACTTACTGACGTCCCAAATCTGTTTATAAATAGTAATCCCTCCGGTAAAGTCAACACTAACCCACTCCCGACCTAGTAACACTCTGATAGACCCCACACCCCTCACTGTAACACTCTGATATACCCCACACCCCTCACTGTAACACTCTGATATACACCACACCCCTCACTGTAACACTCTGATATACCCCACACCCCTCACTGTAACACTGATACACCCCACACCCCTCACTGTAACACTCTGATGTACCCCACACCCCTCACTGTAACACACTGATATACCCCACACCCCTCACTGTAACACACTGATATACCCCACACCCCTCACTGTAACACTCTGATACACCCCACACCCCTCACTGTAACACTGATACACCCCACACCCCTCACTGTAACACTCTGATATACCCCACACCCCTCACTGTAACACTCTGATACACCCCACACCCCTCACTGTAACACTCTGATGTACCCCACACCCCTCACTGTAACACACTGATATACCCCACACCCCTCACTGTAACACACTGATATACCCCACACCCCTCACTGTAACACTCTGATACACCCCACACCCCTCACTGTAACACTCTGATGTACCCCACACCCCTCACTGTAACACACTGATATACCCCACACCCCTCACTGTAACACACTGATATACCCCACACCCCTCACTGTAACACTCTGATATACCCCACACCCCTCACTGTAACACACTGATATACCCCACACCCCTCACTGTAACACTCTGATATACCCCACACCCCTCACTGTAACACTCTGATATATCCCACACCCCTCACTGTAACACTCTGATATACCCCACACCCCTCACTGTAACACTCTGATATACCCCACACCCCTCACTGTAACACTCTGATATACCCCACACCCCTCACTGTAACACTCTGATGTACCCCACACCCCTCACTGTAACACACTGATATACCCCACACCCCTCACTGTTACACTCTGATATACCCCACACCCCTCACTGTAACACACTGATATATCCCACACCCCTCACTGTTACACTCTGATATACCCCACACCCCTCACTGTAACACACTGATATACCCCACACCCCTCACTGTAACACTCTGATATACCCCACACCCCTCACTGTAACACACTGATATATCCCACACCCCTCACTGTAACACTGATATACCCCACACCCCTCACTGTAACACTCTGATATGCCCCACACCCCTCACTGTAACACTCTGATATACCCCACACCCCTCACTGTAACACTCTGATATACCCCACACCCCTCACTGTAACACTCTGATATACCCCACACCCCTCACTGTAACACTCTGATATACCCCAGACCCCTCACTGTAACACTCTGATATACCCCACACACCTCTCTGTAACACTCCGATATACCCCACACCCCTCACTGTAACACTCTGATATACCCCACACCCCTCACTGTAACACTCTGATATACCCCACACACCTCTCTGTAACACTCTGATATACCCCACACCCCTCACTGTAACACTCTGATATTCCCCACACCCCTCTCTGCAACACTCTGATATACCCCACACCCCTCACTGTAACACTCTGATATATCCCACACCCCTCACTGTAACACTCTGATGTATCCCACACCCCTCACTGTAACACTCTGATACACCCCACACCCCTCACTGTAACACTCTGATATATCCCACACCCCTCACTGTAACACTCTGATATATCCCACACCCCTCACTGTAACACTCTGATATACCCCACACCCCTCACTGTAACACTGATATACCCCACACCCCTCACTGTAACACTCTGATATAACCCACACCCCTCACTGTAACACTCTGATATACCCCACACCCCTCACTGTAACACTCTGATATACCCCACACCCCTCACTGTAACACTCTGATATACCCCACACCCCTCACTGTAACACTCTGATACACCCCACACCCCTCACTGTAACACTCTGATATACCCCACACCCCTCACTGTAACACTGATATACCCCACACCCCTCACTGTAACACTCTGATATATCCCACACCCCTCACTGTAACACTCTGATATACACCACACCCCTCACTGTAACACTCTGATATATCCCACACCCCTCACTGTAACACTCTGATATACCCCACACCCCTCACTGTAACACTCTGATATACCCCACACCCCTCACTGTAACACTCTGATATACCCCACACCCCTCACTGTAACACTCTGATATACCCCACACCCCTCAATGTAACACTCTGATATACCCCACACCCCACACTGAAACACTGATATACCCCACACCCCTCACTGTAACACTGATATACCCCACACCCCTCACTGTAACACTCTGATGTACCCCACACCCCTCACTGTAACACTCTGATACACCCCACACCCCTCACTGTAACACTCTGATACACCCCACACCCCTCACTGTAACACTCTGATATACCCCACACCCCTCAGTGAAACAGTGAGTTACCCCGTACCCCTCTTTGCGACCCTCTGTGATACTCACCCGGCTGAATAGTGCGTTGAGGAAGGGTGAGTACATCTTGGTTGTTAGAGACGGGGTGTCGCTGGCCCTCCGTTTGCTCCTGGTGGTGAGTGAGGGGGTGTCGCTGCTTCTCCTGGGGGTTTGGAAAGTGACCGATGGTGTCTCACTTGCCCTCCTCCTGTCTTTGCCGGTCGGGGTGTTCTGCTCTGAGTGCCCTTCCCTCGGGCCCCTCTCCCCGCTCTGAGAATGCTTCAGCGACGACTGCCGGAGGGCAGATTTGATGGGCTTGTCCCTGGGCCGTTCCTCACCCTTCTCCCCCTTTGCCTGTTTGCCCTTCTGCTCCGAAGGTGTCTGTTGCTCCTGGATCTTTGACATGTTTACCGAGTGCTCGATACGCGTTGGGGGGGCGAGTGGAGAGCCTTCAGTACCAAGCGATTATGCGATTATTCAAATCCAACTCTGGAGTTAGTGTCAAAGCTCGTTATCCTGATCTGATCATGGATTTGTTGGTCATTTAGTGTCTCTCCCCCCCTCTCTCTGTCTCTCCCCCTCTCTCTCTGTCTCTCTCTCTCTGTCTCTCCCCCTCTCTCTCTGTCTCTCCCCCTCTCTCTCTGTCTCTCCCCCTCTCTCTCTGTCTCTCCCCCCCTCTCTCTGTCTCTCTCTCTGTCTCTCCCCCTCTCTCTCTGTCTCTCTCTCTGTCTCTCCCCCTCTCTCTCTGTCTCTCCCCCTCTCTCTCTGTCTCCCCCCCCTCTCTCTGTCTCTCTCTCTCTGTCTCTCCCCCCCTCTCTCTGTCTCTCTCTCTCTGTCTCTCCCCCTCTCTCTCTGTCTCTCCCCCCTCTGTCTCTCTCTCTTCCCCCCCTCTGTCTCTCTCTCTCTTCCCCCCCCTCTGTCTCTCTCTCCCCCCCTGTCTCTCTCTCTCTGTCTCTCCCTCTCTCTGTCTCTCTCTCTCTCGCTCTCTGTCTCTCTCTCTCTCTGTCTCTCTCTCTCTCTGTCTCTCTCTCTCTCTGTCTCTCTCTCCCCTCCCTCTGTCTCTCTCTCTCCCCTCCCTCTGTCTCTCTCTCTGTCTCTGTCTCTCTGTCTCCCTCTCTCTCTGTCTCTCTCTCTCTCTCTCTCTGTCTCTCTCTCTCTCTCTCTGTCTCTCTCTCCCCTCCCTCTGTCTCTCTCTCTCCCCTCCCTCTGTCTCTCTCTCTGTCTCTGTCTCTCTCTCTCCCCTCCCTCTGTCTCTCTCTCTCCCCTCCCTCTGTCTCTCTCTCTGTCTCTGTCTCTCTCTCTCCCCTCCCTCTGTCTCTCTCTCTGTCTCTGTCTCTCTCTCTCCCCTCCCTCTGTCTCTCTCTCTCCCCTCCCTCTGTCTCTCTCTGTCTCTGTCTCTCTGTCTCCCTCTCTGTCCCTGTGTAGTACAGGGTATGAAGGTAGCAGTTGTGTACCCGTGGTTGGAGGGAGGAATTTATTTGGAGGTGGTCAGTGGGGTTTGATGGAGCCCGGCTGAGCGATGGTTAACATGGAATTGGAGAGTGACACTGCCGACAGAGTGGTGTATGGGTGACGCTGTGTTACTGTCCCTGACTAATGTTCTGGGGACTCGGGTTCGAATCCCACCGCGGCAGATGGTGGAATTTGAATTCAATAAAAAATATCTGGGATTAAGAATCTACTGATGACCCATTGTCGGAAAAACCCATCTGGTTCCCTTTAGGGAAGGAAATCTGCCGTCCTTACCCCGGTCTGGCCTACATGTGACTCCAGAGCCACAGCAATGTGGGTGACTCTCAGTTGAAGAGGCACTGCTGCCTCAGTGCCAGGGACCCGGGTTCGATTCCCGGCTCGGGTCACTGTCTGTGTGGAGTCTGCACATTCTCCCCGTGTCTGCGTGGGTTTCCTCCGGGTGCTGTGGTTTCCTCCCACAGTCCGAAAGATGTGTGGGTTAAGGGGGATTGGGGGGAAATACATGGGGTTCCAGGGATAGGGCAGTGGGTGAGGCTGGTTAAGGTGCTCTGTCACAGAATGAGTGCAGGTTCGACGGGCTGGATGACCCTCCTGCTGCACTGTGGGGATTCGCTGAATCTGCGAGTGTGGTTGTCTCTCAAATGAGCCGCTGAGTTCGGAGACAATTCGAGACGGAGAATAAAGTCTGGCCCAACCAG
>NW_027591763.1:52500-67500 GCF_964213995.1 Mustelus asterias
TCAGTCCCCATGTGGTGTAGGTACACCCACAGTGCTGTTAGGGAGGGAGTTCCAGGATTGTTATTGGACATCAGTCAGTCCCCATGTGGTGTAGGTACACCCACAGTGCTGTTAGGGAGGGAGTTCCAGGATTGTTATTGGACATCAGTCAGTCCCCGTGTGGTGTAGGTACACCCACAGTGCTGTTAGGGAGGGAGTTCCAGGATTGTTATTGGACATCAGTCAGTCCCCATGTGGTGTAGGTACACCCACAGTGCTGTTAGGGAGGGAGTTCCAGGATTGTTATTGGACATCAGTCAGTCCCCGTGTGGTGTAGGTACACCCACAGTGCTGTTAGGGAGGGAGTTCCAGGATTGTTATTGGACATCAGTCAGTCCCATGTGGTGCAGGTACACCCAGTAAGAAGTTTAACAACACCAGGTTAAAGTCCAACAGGTTTATTTGGTAGCAAAAGCCACACAAGCTTTCGGGGCTCCAAGCCCCTTCTTCAGGTGAGTGGGAATTCTGTTCACAAACAGAGCTTATAAAGACACAGACTCAATTTACATGAATAATGGTTGGAATGCGAATACTTACAACTAATCAAGTCTTTAAGATACAAACAATGTGAGTGGAGAGAGCATCAAGACAGGCTAAAGAGATGTATTTTGTCTCCAGACAGGACAGCCAATGAGACTCTGCAGGTCCAGGCAAGCTGTGGGGATTACAGATAGTGTGACATGAACCCAATATCCCGGTTTAGGCCGTCCTCATGTGTGCGGAACTTGGCTATCAGTTTCTGCTCAGCGACTCTGTGCTGTCGTGTGTCGTGAAGGCCGCCTTGGAGAACGCTTGCCCGAATATCAGAGGCCGAATGCCCGTGACCGCTGAAGTGCTCCCCCACAGGAAGAGAACAGTCTTGCCTGGTGATTGTCGAGCAGTGTTCATTCATCCGTTGTTGTAGCGTCTGCATGGTTTCCCCAATGTACCATGCCTCGGGACATCCTTTCTTGCAGCGTATCAGGTAGACAACGTTGGCCGAGTTGCAAGAGTATGTACCGTGTACCTGGTAGATGGTGTTCTCACGTGAGATGATGGCATCCGTGTCGATGATCCGGCACGTCTTGCAGAGGTTGCTGTGGCAGGGTTGTGTGGTGTCGTGGTCACTGTTCTCCTGAAGGCTGGGTAGTTTGCTGCGGACAATGGTCTGTTTGAGGTTGTGCGGTTGTTTGAAGGCAAGAAGTGGGGGTGTGGGGATGGACTTGGCGAGATGTTCGTCTTCATCAATGGCATGTTGAAGGCTCCGGAGGAGATGCCGTAGCTTCTCCGCTCCGGGGAAGTACTGGACGACGAAGGGTACTCTGTCCACCGTGTCCCGTGTTTGTCTTCTGAGGAGGTCGGTGTGGTTTTTCGCTGTGGTGCGTCGGAACTGTTGATCGATGAGTCGAGCGCCATATCCTGTCCTTATGAGGGCATCTTTCAGCGTCTGGAGGTGTCTGTTGCGATCCTCCTCATCCGAGCAGATCCTGTGTATTCGGAGGGCTTGTCCGTAGGGGATGGCTTCTTTTACGTGTTTAGGGTGGAAGCTGGAGAAGTGGAGCATCGTGAGGTTATCCGTGGGCTTGCGGTACAGTGAGGTGCTGAGGTGACCGTCCTTAATGGAGATGCGTGTGTCCAAGAATGCAACCGATTCCGGAGAGTAGTCCATGGTGAGTCTGATGGTGGGATGGAACTTGTTGATGTCATCATAGAGTTGTTTCAGTGATTGTTCACCATGAGTCCAAAGGAAGAAAATGTCATCGATGT
The DNA here is from genome assembly GCF_964213995.1 of Mustelus asterias. NCBI lineage: Eukaryota > Metazoa > Chordata > Chondrichthyes > Carcharhiniformes > Triakidae > Mustelus > Mustelus asterias. Next base: position 54,286 of record NW_027591763.1, read on the forward strand.
ATCTAGTGTATAGCATCGGTTGAAGGTCCTGTGCGGTGAAGAAGTCTTGTTCGAACCTGTGCATGAAGATGTTGGCATATTGAGGTGCAAATTTGGTCTCCATGGCTGTTCCGTGTGTCTGGATGAAGAACTGGTTGTTGAAGGTGAAGATATTGTGATCCAGGATGAAGCGGATGAGATGTAAAATTGCATCTGGAGACTGGCAGTTGACGGCGTTGAGCACTGAGGCCGTTGCAGCAATGCCATCATCGTGGGGGATGCTGGTGTAGAGTGCCGAGACATCCATTGTGACGAGGAGTGCTCCTGGTTCAACTGCTCCATGTGTGCTGAGTTTCTGTAGGAAGTCCGTCGTGTCGCGACAAAAGCTGGGGGTTCTTTGTACAATGGGTTTCAGGATGCCCTCGACACAGCCAGAGAGGTTCTCGCACAGGGTCCCATTGCCCGATACGATGGGACGGCCGGGTGTGTTTGCCTTGTGTATCTTCGGGAGGCAGTAGAGATCTCCAACGCGGGGAGTACGTGGGATGAGAGCACGGAGGGTGTTCTGAAGGTCCGGATCAAAGGTTTTGACCAGAGTGTTGAGTTGACGGGTGTGTTCTTTGGTCGGATCTGTGGGTAACTGTCTGTAGTGTTCCTCGTTGTTGAGTTGTCGGTACACTTCTTTGCAGTAATCCGTTCTGTTCAGTATGACGATGGCCCCTCCTTTGTCTGCTGGTTTGATGACAATGTTGCGGTTGGTCTTGAGAGCGCGGATGGCATTGCGTTGTGCTTGGGTGATGTTCGGGGCGGTTTTGTGAGTGCGGCTGATGAATTTGGTGTTGACGCACCTCCTGATGGCTTGGGCATACATGTCAAGTCGAGGGCAGCGGCCTTCCAGAGGAGTCCAATTCGACTCTTTCCTCTTCGGATGCACTGCGGATCTCTCTGTCGGCTGTTCCGGTTCATTGGCTGTCTCATTGTGTTCGTTGTTGGCCTCTTGGGGTTTGTGGAAGAACTCCCGCAGCCTCATTCGCCTGATGAATTCCTCTGTGTCCGCTGCGAGACTGATGGGGTCTATTTTGGTGGTGGGGCAAAAATTGAGCCCTCGGCTGAGAACTTCGATTTCAGCTGGTTGAAGTGTGTAGTCGGACAAGTTGACAATGGACTTCCCTGCAGTGGTGCTGTTTTCTACTGTGGTACCGGGGGAGGCTTGGCTGCTGCTGGTGATGATGCCGAGTTTCTCAAGTTTCCTGTTCTTGGTGTGCATGTAGATGGTGTAGTTCCATTGTCTCGTCCGCTTGGCAGAGTTTCGCAGCTGGTCTGCGTCCTGAGCGCAAGTTGAGAATATGGACTCTATCTTGGTTTCCAGGCTGCGGCGTTTGCTGTAGAGCTGGTGTATGAGGTGGTTGAGGAGGGTGAGAGAGGTGCGACGGCAAAGTCTCTCAGCGTAGTCTGTGTTATAGGTTGACCTGAGTGGGTTCGTGATCCGTAGTCCTTTCGGTATCTTGTCTGCTTTCTTGCATGTTTGTAGAAACTTGATGTCTGTGTCGATATGCGCGAGCTTCTTGGAGATCCTCTCCACTTGGAGCCGGCAGTTTGCGGTGTCGATGGTAGCCATGATGTGGAGATGCCGGTGTTGGACTGGGGTAAACACAGTAAAACGTTTAACAACACCAGATACACCCACAGTGCTGGTAGGTAGGGAGTTCCAGGATTGTTATTGGACATCAGTCAGGGTCAAAGGTAGGGTTCTGCAGACTGTGGAGGAACAGCGAGATCTTGGGGTCCATATCCACAGATCTCTGAAGGTTGCCACTCAAGTGGATAGAGCTGTGAAGAAGGCCTATAGTGTGTTAGCTTTTATTAACAGGGGGTTGGAGTTTAAGAGCCGTGGGGTTATGCTGCAACTGTACAGGACCTTGGTGAGACCACATTTGGAATATTGTGTGCAGTTCTGGTCACCTCACTATAAGAAGGATGTGGAAGCGCTGGAAAGAGTGCAGAGGAGATTTACCAGGATGCTGCCTGGTTTGGAGGGTAGGTCTTATGAGGAAAGGTTGAGGGAGCTAGGGCTGTTCTCTCTGGAGCGGAGGAGGCTGAGGGGAGACTTAATGGAGGTTTATAAAATGATGAAGGGGATAGATAGAGTGAACGTTCAAAGACTATTTCCTCGGGTGGATGGAGCTATTACAAGGGGGCATAACTATAGGGTTCATGGTGGGAGATACAGGACGGATATCAGAGGTAGGTTCTTTACGCAGAGAGTGGTTGGGGTGTGGAATGGACTGCCTGCAGTGATAGTGGAGTCAGACACTTTAGGAACATTTAAGCAGTTATTGGATAGGCACATGGAGCACACCAGGATGATAGGGAGTGGGATAGCTTGATCTTGGTTTCAGATAAAGCTCGGCACAACATCGTGGGCCGAAGGGCCTGTTCTGTGCTGTACTGTTCTATGTTCGGCACAACATCGTGGGCCGAAGGGCCTGTTCTGTGCTGTACTGTTCTATGTTCTATGTGGTCTGGGTACATCCACAGTGCTGTTAGGGAGGGAGTTCCAGGATTTGGACCCAGCGACAGTGAAGGAACAGCCGATATATTTCCAAGTCGGGATGGTGAGTGACTCGGAGGGGAGCCTCCAGGTGGGGGTGTTCCCAGGTATCTGCTGCCCTTGTCCTTCTAGATGGTAGAGGTGGTGGGTTTGGAAGGTGCTGCCTAAGGAGCCTTGGTGAGTCGCTGCGGTGCATCTTGTAGATGGTACACACGGCTGTCACTGTGCGTCGGGGGTGGAGGGAGTGAGTGTTTGTGGTTAGCGTGTCGATCGAGCGGGGCTGCTTTGTCCTGGATGGTGTTGAGCTTCTCGAGTGTTGTTGGGAGCCGCACCCATCCAGGCGAGTGGAGAGTGTTCCATCACACTCCTGACTGTGTCCTTGTGGATGGTGGACTGGCTTTGGGGGGGAGTCAGGAGGTGAGTTACTCTCCGCAGGATTCCCAGCCTCTGACCTGCTCTGGGAGCCACTGTGTTTATACGGCTGGGTCCAGTTCAGTTTCTGGTCAGTGGTAACCCCCAGGATGTTGAGAGTGGGGGGATTCAGTGATGGTTTTGCCATTGAATGTTAAGGGGCGGTGGTTAGAGTGTCTCTTATTGGTGAGGGTCACTGCCTGGCATGTGTGAGGCGTGAATGTTATTTGCCACTTGTCAGCCCGAGCCTGGATATTGTCCAGATCTCGCTGCGTTTGAACATGGACTGTTTCAGTGTCTGAGCAGTCGCGAATGGTGCTGAACATTGTGCAATCATCAGCGAAATCCCCACTCTGACCTTATGATGGAGGGAAGGTCATTGATGAAGCAGCTGAAGATTGTTGGGCCTAGGACACCACCCTGAGGGACTCCTGCAGAGATGTCCCAGAGCTGGGAGACTGACCCTCCACATCCACAACCATCTTCCTGTGTGCCAGGGGTGACCCCAACCAGCAGAGAGTTTGCCCCCGATATCCATTGATTCCAGTTTGGCTCGGGCTCCTCGATGCCACACCCGGTCGATGACTCGGGCTGTCACTCTCACCTCTCCTCTGGAATTCAGCTCTTTTGTCCATGTTTGAACCAAGGCTGTGATGAGGTCAGGAGCTGAGTGACCCTGGCGAAAACCAAACTGGGCGTCGCTGAGCATAGGTACTCTATGAACGGTATGCCTTGTCTGTATAGTGCGCAAGAAACAATACTTTTCACTGCATCCCAATACACGCGACAATAATAAACCCAATTAAATTCTCTCTCTCTTGCCTGCTGTGTTATGTTCTCCTCTTGCCCTCCCTCCCGCATTCTCGCCTCTGTCGCAGACTGAAAAACATTGAATCAACCGCCCTCCCCCTCTGACTCTCTCTCTCCGAGGCCCTGCCCTCCATCTCTGTCACCTCGAATCCTCAGCCCTCACCACCGCCCACAGCCCTGCCTCGCACTCTGCGCCTCTCGTTCTCCCTCAGCCCGTCGCAACCCCCCTCCCCACCCCGCTGCTGCTGAGGGGTCACGGATTCTGGTGGGAGGGGGGGGGGAAACAGCCAGACCCCCCCCGCCCGAGTCGAGGACCCCCTCCCGTTCCACGGAGCCGAGGCTCAGGTAGGTGTGTGTGTGCGCGGTGGTCCGAGGGAGACAGGGCGGCGTCTGGAGTGAGATGGGCCGGGTCCGTGAAACCTCACAGGAAGAGGGTGAGACACCGGCGACATAAAGCTTCCCGCCATGTCCAAACGCAACTAAACCCCCCTCCCCACCGCGCTGGAGAGGCTCATGTAGGACAGACAGAGAGAGAAAGGGAGAGAGAGAGAGAGACAGAGAGTGAGAAACAGTTACCGACAGAGATAGGGAGGGGCTGGAGGAGATTACAGAGATAGGGAGGGGTGTAGGGGCTGGAGGAGGTTACAGAGATAGGGAGGGGTGTCGGGGCTGGAGGAGGTTACAGAGATAGGGAGGGGTGTAGGGGCTGGGGGAGGTTACAGAGATAGGGAGGGGTGGAGGGGCTGTAGGAGGTTACAGAGATAGGGAGGGGTGTAGGGGCTGGAGGAAATTACAGAGATAGGGAGGGGTGTAGGGGCTGGGGGAGGTTACAGAGATAGGGAGGGGTGTAGGGGCTGGAGGAGATTACAGAGATAGGGAGGGGTGTCGGGGCTGGAGGGGGTTACAGAGATAGGGAGGGAGTGTAGGGGCTGGAGGAGGTTACAGAGATAGGGAGGGGTGTAGGGGCTGGAGGGGGTTACAGAGATAAGGAGGGGTGTAGGGGCTGGAGGAGGTTACAGAGATAGGGAGGGGTGTAGGGGCTGGATGAGGTGACAGAGATAGGGAGGGGTGTCGGGGCTGGAGGAGATTACAGAGATAGGGAGGGGTGTAGGGGCTGGAGGAGGTTAGAGAGATAGGGAGGGGTATAGGGGCTGGAGGAGGTTACAGAGATAGGGAGGGGTGTAGGGGCTGGAGGAGGTTACAGAGATAGGGAGGGGTGTAGGGGCTGGAGGAGGTTACAGAGTTAGGGAGGGGGTGTAGGGGCTGGAGGAGGTTACAGAGATAGGGAGGGGTGTAGGGGCTGGAGGAGGTTACAGAGATAGGGAGGGGTGTAGGGGCTGGAGGAGGTTACAGAGATAGGGAGGGGTATCGGGGCTGGAGGAGGTTACAGAGATAGGGAGGGGTGTAGGGGCTGGAGGAGGTTACAGAGATAAGGACGGGTGTAGGGGCTGGAGGAGGTTACAGAGATCGGAAGGGTTGTAGGGGTTGGAGGGGGTGACAGAGATAGGGAGGGGTGTTGAGGCTGGAGGAGATTACAGAGATAGGGAGGGTTGTAGGGGCTGGAGGGGGTTACAGAGATAGGGAGGGGTTTCGGGGCTGGAGGAGGTTACAGAGATAGGGAGGGGTGTAGGGGCTGGAGGAGGTTACAGAGATAGGGAGAGTGTGTAGGGGCTGGAGGTGGTTACAGAGATAGGGAGGGGTGTAGGGGCTGGAGGAGGTTACAGAGATAGGGAGAGTGTGTAGGGGCTGGAGGTGGTTACAGAGATAGGGAGGGGTGTAGGGGCTGGAGGAGGTTACAGAGATAGGGAGGGGTGTAGGGGCTGGAGGAGGTTACAGAGATAGGGAGGGTGTAGGGGCTGGAGGAGGTTACAGAGATAGGGAGGGGTGTAGGGGCTGGAGGAGGTTACAGAGATAGGGAGGGGTGTAGGGGCTGGAGGTGGTTACAGAGATAGGGAGGGGTGTAGGGGCTGGAGGTGGTTACAGAGATAGGGAGGGGTGTAGGGGCTGGAGGAGGTTACAGAGATAGGGAGGGGTGTAGGGGCTGGAGGAGGTTACAGAGATAGGGAGGGGTGTAGGGGCTGGAGGAGGTTACAGAGATAGGGAGGGGTGTAGGGGCTGGAGGAGATTACAGAGATAGGGAGGGGTGTAGGGGCTGGAGGAGGTTACAGAGATAGGGAGGGGTGTAGGGGCTGGAGGAGATTACAGAGATAGGGAGGGGTGTAGGGGCTGGAGGAGATCCAACTCAAATCACATCTAACCTCAGAATTCCCATCTCCGAGAGGGAGCTTCCCCAGCCTATCAAACCCCTCCATCCAGCTGCACTGCTCCCTGGTCCAAAGTGAGAAGTTCCTGGTAAATCTCCTCCAATGCAATGACATCCTCTCTGTAATGGTGGGACTGTCTGGCGGGTGATTGGGTCTCGGCCGGGTTCTGTCTTCTCTTTTCGTTGCCCCATTACAGCGGGGGACATGTTTGGCTCTGGAGAGAGAGCGAGAGAGTGCCAGCAATGGGGAGCGGGTTAGATAGTCTGGGGTTGTTTCCCTCAGAATTGAGAGAGAGGGTGGACCCGTCGAGGTGTACAGGATTATGAGGGGGTCCGGACAGAATAGACAGGATCGACTCAATTCCCCCCTCCTCCCCCACTGCCCCCCCCCCCCCGCCTGCCGAGTGACCAATATCCAGGGAGCATCGATTTAAGCATGAGCCAGGACATGAGGAAGAAGCTTTCCACCCAGACGGTGCTGGGATTCGGGAATCGTTAGCCAGGCTTGCCGGTTGAAGTTGGAAATCTTGACCCATGCTGGAGAGTCAGAACCCACGAGACAAGGGAGGGGGAGCAGGAAAATGGGATTGAAATGGATGGTTAGATATTTTATTCCCAGCACAGCAGCAATGGGCCGAATGGCCTCTTCCGTCCGTTGTCTTTCCTCCGGTTCTACGCTGAGCAGAACTCCACAGAGTTGCAAGTGATGTAGATTAGCTGGCCATAGAATCCCCATTCGGCCCATCAAGTCTACGTTGACTCTCCGAGAGAGAATCTTACCCAGGCCCTATCCCCATAACCTCACGTATTTAGCCTGCACACCCCCCTAACTACACAGTCTGGGACACTAAGGGGCAATTTAGCATGGCCAATCCCCCTAACTACACAGTCTGGGACACTAAGGGGCAATTTAGCATGGCCAATCCACCTAACCTGCACATCTTTGGACACTAAGGGACAATTTAGCATGGCCAATCCCCCTAACCTGCACATCTTTGGACACTAAGGGACAATTTAGCATGGCCAATCCCCCTAACCTGCACATCTTTGGACACTAAGGGGCAGTTTAGCATGGCCAATCCACCTAACCTACACATCTTTGGACACTAAGGGACAATTTAGCATGGCCAATCCCCCTAACCTGCACATCTTTGGACACTAAGGGGCAGTTTAGCATGGCCAATCCACCTAACCTGCACATCTTTGGACACTAAGGGGCAGTTTAGCATGGCCAATCCCCCTAACCTGCACATCTTTGGACACTAAGGGACAATTTAGCACGGCCAATCGACCTAACCTACACATCTTTGGACACTAAGGGACAATTTAACATGGCCAATCCACCTAACCTACACATCTTTGGACACTAAGGGACAATTTAGCATGGCCAATCCCCCGAACCTGCACATCTTTGGACACTAAGGGGCAGTTTAGCATGGCCAATCCACCTAACCTGCACATCTTTGGACACTAAGGGGCAGTTTAGCATGGCCAATCCCCCTAACCTACACATCTTTGGACACTAAGGGGCAGTTTAGCATGGCCAATCCACCTAACCTACACATCTTTGGACACTAAGGGACAATTTAACATGGCCAATCCACCTAACCTACACATCTTTGGACACTAAGGGACAATTTAGCATGGCCAATCCCCCTAACCTGCACATCTTTGGACACTAAGGGGCAGTTTAGCATGGCCAATCCACCTAACCTGCACATCTTTGGACACTAAGGGACAATTTAACATGGCCAATCCACCTAACCGGCACATCTTCACAGAATACATAAAATCCCTACAGTGCAGAAGGAGGCCATTCAGCCCATCGAGCCTGTGCCTACAATAAATCCACCCAGGGCCAAACCCGTAACCCCACGTATTTACCCCGCTAATCTCCCTGACACTAGGGCCAGTTTAGCATGGCTTATCAAGCTAACCCACACATCTTGACTGGAAATCTTGACTCATTCAAGTCCATGGCTCCATGAGGCAGCAGTGCGAACCACTGTGCCACCGTGCCGTCCGGTGGTTTATTCTGTTCGAGGATAATCCCAATTGATCAGAGATGTACCAAGAAATTTATACTTGCAAATTGATGACTAAATTATCGATAAATTAAGGGTCAGTGCTGAGGGAGTGCCGCACTGTCAGAGGGTCAGTACTGAGGGAGTGCCGCACTGTCAGAGGGTTAGGGCTGAGGGAGTGCCGCACTGTCAGAGGGTCAGTGCTGAGTGAGTGCCGCACTGTCAGAGGGTCAGTGCTGAGGGAGTGCCGCACTGTCAGAGGGTCAGTGCTGAGGGAGTGCCGCACTGTCAGAGGGTCAGTGCTGAGGGAGTGCCGCACTGTCAGAGGGTCAGTGCTGAGGGAGTGCCGCACTGTCAGAGGGTCAGTGCTGAGGGAGTGCCGCACTGTCAGAGGGTCAGTGCTGAGGGAGTGCCGCACTGTCAGAGGGTCAGTGCTGAGGGAGTGCCGCACTGTCAGAGGGTCAGTGCTGAGGGAGTGCCGCACTGTCAGAGGGTCAGTGCTGAGGGAGTGCCGCATTGTCAGAGGGTCAGTGCTGAGGGAGTGCCGCATTATCAGAGGGTCAGTGCTGAGGGAGTGCCGCACTGTCAGAGGATCAGTGCTGAGGGAGTGCCGCACTGTCAGAGGGTCAGTGCTGAGGGAGTGCCGCACTGTCAGAGGGTCAGTACTGAGGGAGTGCCGCACTGTCAGAGGGTCAGTGCTGAGGGAGTGCCGCACTGTCAGAGGATCAGTGCTGAGGGAGTGCCGCACTGTCAGGGGGTCAGTGCTGAGGGAGTGCTGCACTGTCAGAGGGTCAGTGCTGAGAGAGTGCCGCACTGTCAGAGAGTCAGTACTGAGGGAGTGCCGCACTGTCAGAGGGTCAGTGCTGAGGGAGTGCCGCACTGTCAGAGGGTCAGTGCTGAGGGAGTGTCGCACTGTCAGAGGGTCAGTGCTGAGGGAGTGCCGCACTGTCAGAGGGTCAGTGCTGAGGGAGTGCCGCACTGTCAGAGGGTCAGTACTGAGGGAGTGCCGCACTGTCAGAGGGTCAGTGCTGAGGGAGTGCCGCACTGTCAGAGGATCAGTGCTGAGGGAGTGCCGCACTGTCAGAGGGTCAGTGCTGAGGGAGTGCTGCACTGTCAGAGGGTCAGTGCTGAGGCAGTGCCGCACTGTCAGAGGGTCAGTGCTGAGGGAGTGCCGCGCTGTCAGAGGGTCAGTGCTGAGGGAGTGCCGCACTGTCAGAGGGTCAGTGCTGAGGGAGTACCGCACTGTCACAGGGTCAGTGCTGAGGGAGTGTCGCACTGTCAGAGGGTCAGTGCTGAGGGGGTGCCGCACTGTCAGAGGGTCAGTGCTGAGGGAGTGCCGCACTGTCAGAGGGTCAGTGCTGAGGAAGTGCCGCACTGTCAGAGGGTCAGTGCTGAGGGAGTGCCGCACTGTCAGAGGGTCAGTACTGAGGGAGTGCCGCACTGTCAGAGGGTCAGTGCTGAGGGAGTGCCGCACTGTCAGAGGGTCAGTGCTGAGGGAGTGCCGCACTGTCAGAGGGTCAGTGCTGAGGGAGTGCCGCACTGTCAGAGGGTCAGTGCTGAGGGAGTGCCGCACTGTCAGAGGGTCAGTGCTGAGGGAGTGCCGCACTGTCAGAGGGTCAGTGCTGAGGGAGTGCCGCACTGTCAGAGGGTCAGTGCTGAGGGAGTGCCGCACTGTCAGAGGGTCAGTGCTGAGGGAGTGCCGCACTGTCAGAGGGTCAGTGCTGAGGGAGTGCCGCACTGTCAGAGGGTCAGTGCTGAGGGAGTGCCGCACTGTCAGAGGGTCAGTGCTGAGAGAGTGCTGCACTGTCAGAGGGTCAGTGCTGAGGGAGTGCCGCACTGTCAGAGGGTCAGTGCTGAGGGAGTGCAGCACTGTCAGAGGGTCAGTGCTGAGGGAGTGCCGCACTGTCAGAGGGTCAGTGCTGAGAGAGTGCCGCACTGTCAGAGAGTCAGTACTGAGGGAGTGCCGCACTGTCAGAGGGTCAGTGCTGAGGGAGTGCCACACTGTCAGAGGGTCAGTACTGAGGGAGTGCCGCACTGTCAGAGGGTCAGTGCTGAGGGAGTGCCGCACTGTCAGAGGGTCAGTACTGAGGGAGTGCCGCACTGTCAGAGGGTCAGTGCTGAGGGAGTGCCGCACTGTCAGAGGGTCAGTACTGAGGGAGTGCCGCACTGTCAGAGGGTCAGTGCTGAGGGAGTGCCGCACTGTCAGAGGGTCAGTGCTGAGGGAGTGCCGCACTGTCAGAGGGTCAGTGCTGAGGGAGTGCCGCACTGTCAGAGGGTCAGTGCTGAGTGAGTGCTGGTTTTTCAGATTGCTGTGATATCTGTCTGCACTGTGGGAATGTGTGCAATGCTGTGTTCTCTTTGATGTTGTCTGGGTCAACATTTAATTGCTCTTCGTGGGATCTTACTTTGCACATATTGGGTGCCAAGTTTCCGACATTCCTGGCTCCGTAAATTAATTCAGCCCCTTCCCCAGCCTGTTACACAGGAACAGGGGGTGGCCCCATTCAGCCCCTTCTCCAGCCTGTTACACAGGAACAGGAGGAGGCCATTCAGCCCCTTCTCCAGCCTGTTACACAGGAACAGGAGGAGGCCATTCAGCCCCTTCTCCAGCCTGTTACACAGGAACAGGAGGAGGCCCCATTCAGCCCCTTCTCCAGCCTGTCACACAGGTCCCTGGGAGGAGAGGGTTTACTGGGTGACAGTGTGAGGGAGCTGGATTAACATCAGTACAGATACAGTCAGTAACACAGGGTGCTGGGGGAGAGGGGTTACTGAGTGACAGTGTGAGGGAGCTGGATTAACATCAGTACAGATACAGTCAGTAACACAGGGTGCTGGGAGAGAGGGGTTACTGAGTGACAGTGTGAGGGAGCTGGATTAACATCAGTACAGATACAGTCAGTAACACAGGGTGCTGGGGGGAGAGGGGTTACTGAGTGACAGTGTGAGGGAGCTGGATTAACATCAGTACAGATACAGTCAGTAACACAGGGTGCTGGGGGAGAGGGGTTACTGAGTGACAGTGTGAGGGAGCTGGATTAACATCAGTACAGATACAGTCAGTAACACAGGGTGCTGGGGGAGAGGGGTTACTGAGTGACAGTGTGAGGGAGCTGGATTAACATCAGTACAGATACAGTCAGTAACACAGGGTGCTGGGGGGAGAGGGGTTACTGAGTGACAGTGTGAGGGAGCTGGATTAACATCAGTACAGATACAGTCAGTAACACAGGGTGCTGGGGGGAGAGGGGTTACTGAGTGACAGTGTGAGGGAGCTGGATTAACATCAGTACAGATACAGTCAGTAACACAGGGTGCTGGGGGAGAGGGGTTACTGAGTGACAGTGTGAGGGAGCTGGATTAACATCAGTACAGAGACAGTCAGTAACACAGGGTGCTGGGGGAGAGGGGTTACTGAGTGACAGTGTGAGGGAGCTGGATTAACATCAGTACAGATACAGTCAGTAACACAGGGTGCTGGGGGAGAGGGGTTACTGAGTGACAGTGTGAGGGAGCTGGATTAACATCAGTACAGAGTACAGAGGGGAGAAGGAAAGGAGAGGGTGCAGAATGTAGTGTTACAGTCACAGCTCGGGTGTAGAGAAAGATCAACTTAATGCGAGGTCGGTCCATTCAAAAGTCTGACAGCAGCAGGGAAGAAGCTGTTCTTGAGTCGGTTGGTCCGTGTCCTCAGACTTTTGTATCTTTTTCCCGACGGAAGAAGGTGGAAGAGAGAATGTCCGGGGTGCGTGGGGTCCTTGATTATGCTGCTGCTTTTCCCGAGGCAGCGGGAAGTGTAGACAGAGTCAATGGATGGGAGGCTGGTGATGGATTGGGCTACATTCACGACCCTCTGTAGTTCCTTGCGGTCTTGGGCAGAGCAGGAGCCCAGACCAAGCTGTGATACACCCAGAAAGAATACTTTCTATGGGGCATCTGTAAAAGTTGGTGAGAGTTGTAGCTGACATGCCAAATTTCCTTAGCCTCCTGAGAAAGTAGAGGCGTTGGTGGGGGTTTCTTAACTATAGTGTCGGCGTGGGGGGGACCAGGACAGGTTGTTGGTGATCTGGACACCTAGAAACCTGAAGCTCTCGACCATTTCCACTTCGTCCCCATTGATGTAGACAGGAGCATGTTCTCCTTTACGCTTCCTGAAGTCGATGACAATCTCCTTCGTTTTGTTGAGATTGAGGGAGAGATTATTGTTGCCGCTCCAGTTCACCAGATTCTCTATCTCATTCCTGTGCTCTGCCTCGTCATTATTTGAGATCCGACCCACTACGGTGGTGTCGTCAGCAAACTGGAAAATCGAATTGGAGGGGAATTTAGCCGCACAGTCAGAGGGTGTATAAGGAGTATAGTAGGGGGCTGAGAACACAGCCTTGTGGGGCACCAGTGTTGAGGATGATCGTGGAGGAGGTGTTGTTGCCGATCCTTACTGATTGTGGTCTGTGGGTTAGGAAGTTCAGGATCCAGTCGCAGAGGGAGGTGCCGAGGCCCAGGCCACGGAGTTTGGAGATGAGTTTCGTGGGAATAATGGTGTTGAAGGCTGAGCTGTCGTCAATAAATAGGAATCTGACATAGATGTCCTTGTTATCTGGGTGTTTCAGGGTTGAATGCAGGGCCAGGGAGATGGCGTCTGCTGTGGACCTGTTGCAGCGGTAGGCAAACTATAGTGGGTCCCGGTAGTCCAGGAGAGCGCCTGGAACAGGCCTCAAATATCGTGTCATAGTAAAGGTTCTCTGCTTTGGAAAAGTTTTGACCGATCCTCTCTCTCTCTCTCTCTCTGTCAGATTTGGCCGCTATTGCTGACCTTTGACCTGAGGGAATGAAAGCATGCCCCGTTCCTCTCTGTCCAGTCAGAGCCTACGGGACACGGACAGTTTGAGCAGCGCCATGGACGGGCTGACGGACGCCTTGGACACGGGGCTGGACCTCACCGCGGACGACGGCAGCTCCATCGGCTCTGACTCTGAGGCCAACGGGGCAACCGCCTCTCGCCAGACCGACAAGTACGGCTTCATCGGGGGAACGCAGTTCACCGGAGAGTGAGTGTCCGCGGAGCCCGGGGGGGGGGGGGGACAGGCCCGTCGCCGTGGGAACCCGAGTAGGCCTCAACGCACCCTGTCAATCCCGTTACCACAGGAGCAGGAGAAACTAGGCCCCAATCTCCGCCC
>NW_027591763.1:72500-75216 GCF_964213995.1 Mustelus asterias
TCTCCGGGCTCCGTTCTCCGGGCTCCGGGTTCCGGTCTCCGGTCTCCGGGCTCCGGGCTCCGGGCTCCGGTCTCCGGGCTCCGGTCTCCGGGCTCCTGTCTCTGGGCTCCTGTCTCTGGGCTCCGGGCTCCGGTCTCCGGGCTCCGGGCTCCGGGCTCCGGTCTCCGGGCTCCGGGCTCCGGGCTCCGGGCTGCAGTCTCCGGGCTCCAGGCTCCGGGCTGCAGTCTCCGGGCTCCGGTCTCCGGTCTCCGGTCTCCGGTCTCCGGTCTCCGGTCTCCGGTCTCCGGATTCTGGGCTCCGGGCTCCGGTCTCCGGGCTCCGGGCTCCGGTCTCCGGGCTCCGGTCTCCGGGCTCCTGTCTCTGGGCTCCTGTCTCTGGGCTCCGGTCTCCGGTCTCCGGGCTCCGTTCTCCGGGCTCCGGGTTCCGGTCTCCGGTCTCCGGGCTCCGGGCTCCGGTCTCCGGGCTCCGGGCTCCGGGCTGCAGTCTCCGGGCTCCGGGCTCCGGGCTCCGGTCTCCGGTCTCCGGGCTCCGGTCTCCGGTCTCCGGGCTCCGGTCTCCGGTCTCCGGGCTCCGGGCTCCGGGCTCCGGTCTCCGGTCTCCGGTCTCCGGGCTCCGGTCTCCGGGCTCCGGGCTCCGGGCTCCGGTCTCCAGTCTCCGGGCTCCGGGCTCCGGGCTCCGGTCTCCGGTCTCCGGTCTCCGGGCTCCGGTCTCCGGGCTCCGGGCTCCGGTCTCCGGTCTCCGGGCTCCGGTCTCCGGGCTCCGGGCTCCGGGCTCCGGTCTCCGGGCTCCGGTCTCCGGGCTCCGGTCTCCGGGCTCCGGGTGCGGTCTCCGGGCTCCGGGCTCCGGTCTCCGGGCTCCGGTCTCCGGTCTCTTGGCTCCGGTCTCCGGGCTCCGGTCTCCGGGCTCCGGGCTGCGGGCTCCGGGCTGCGGTCTCCGGGCTCCGGGCTCCGGTCTCCGGGCTCCGGTCTCCGGTCTCTTGGCTCCGGTCTCCGGGCTCCGGTCTCCGGGCTCCGGGCTCCGGTCTTTTGGCTCCGGTCTCCGGGCTCCGGTCTCCGGTCTCCGGGCTCCGGTCTCCGGTCTCCGGGCTCCGGGCTCCGGTCTCCGGTCTCCGGGCTCCGGTCTCCGGTCTCCGGTCTCCAGTCTCCGGTCTCCGGGCTCCGGATTCTGGGCTCCGGGCTCCGGGCTCCGGTCTCCGGGCTCCGGGCTCCGGTCTCCGGGCTGCGGTCTCCAGGCCCCGGGCTCCGGGCTCCGGTCTCCGGGCTCCAGTCTCCGGTCTCCGGGCTCCAGGCTCCGGGCTCCGGTCTCCGGGCTCCGGGCTCCGGGCTCCGGTCTCCGGTCTCCGGGCTCCAGGCTCCGGGCTCCGGTCTCCGGTCTCCGGTCTCCGGTCTCCGGTCTCCGGATTCTGGGCTCCGGGCTCCGGGCTCCGGTCTCCGGGCTCCGGGCTCCGGTCTCTGGGCTCCGGGCTCCGGGCTCCGGGCTCCGGTCTCCGGTCTCCGGTCTCCAGTCTCCGGGCTCCGGTCTCCGGGCTCCGGTCTCCGGGCTCCGGGCTCCGGTCTGGACCGGCTCCGGGCTCCGGGCTCCGGTCTCCGGTCTCCGGGCTCCGGTCTCCGGGCTCCGGGCTCCGGGCTCCGGTCTCCGGGCTCCGGGCTCCGGGCTCCGGTCTCCGGTCTCCGGATTCCGGTCTCCGGGCTCCGGGCTCCGGGCTCCGGTCTCCGGGCTCCGGGCTCCGGGCTCCGGTCTCCGGTCTCCGGTCTCTGGGCTCCGGGCTCCGGGCTCCGGTCTCCGGGCTCCGGTCTGCGGTCTCCGGTCTCCGGTCTCCGGTCTCCGGGCTCCGGTCTCCGGGCTCCGGTCTCCGGGCTCCGGTCTCCGGGCTCCGGGCTCCGGTCTCCGGTCTCCAGGCACCGGGCTCCGGGCTCCGGTCTCCGGGCTCCGGTCTCCGGTCTCCGGGCTCCGGTCTCCGGGCTCCGGGCTCCGGTCTCCGGGCTCCGGGCTCCGGGCTCCGGTCTCCGGATTCTGGGCTCCGGGCTCCGGGCTCCGGGCTCCGGTCTCCGGTCTCCGGTCTCCGGGCTCCGGGCTCCGGTCTCCGGGCTCCGGGCTCCGGTCTCCGGGCTCCGGGCTCCGGGCTCCGGGCTCCGGGCTCCGGTCTCCGGTCTCCGGTCTCCGGGCTCCGGGCTCCGGGCTCCGGTCTCCGGGCTCCGGGCTCCGGGCTCCGGTCTCCGGTCTCCGGGCTCCGGGCTCCGGGCTCTGGTCTCCGAGCTCCGGTCTCCGGTCTCTGGTCTCCGGGCTCCGGTCTCCGGGCTCCGGTCTCCGGGCTCCGGTCTCCGGGCTCCGGTCTCCCGGCTCCGGTCTCCGGTCTCCGGGCTCCGGTCTCCGGGCTCCGGTCTCCGGTCTCCGGGCTCCGGGCTCCGGTCTCCGGGCTCCGGTCTCCGGGCTCCGGTCTCCCAGCTCCGGTCTCCGGTCTCCGGGCTCCGGTCTCCGGGCTCCGGTCTCCGGTCTCCGGTCTCCGGTCTCCGGGCTCCGGTCTCCGGTCTCCGGTCTCCGGTCTCCGGGCTCCGGATTCTGGGCTCCGGGCTCCGGTCTCCGGGCTCCGGGCTCCGGTCTCCGGGCTCCGGTCTCCGGGCTCCTGTCTCTGGGCTCCTGTCTCTGGGCTCCGGTCTCCGGTCTCCGGGCTCCGTTCTCCGGGCTCCGGGTTCCGGTCTCCGGTCTCCGGGCTCCG
>NW_027591764.1:0-57500 GCF_964213995.1 Mustelus asterias
CTCTCTCACACACTCTCTCTCTCTCACACACACTCTCTCTCACACACTCTCTCTCACACACACACTCTCTCTCTCTCACTCTCTCTCTCTCACACACACACTCTCTCTCTCTCACTCTCTCTCTCTCACACACACACACTCTCTCTCTCACACACTCTCTCTCTCTCTCACACACACACTCTCACACACTCTCTCTCTCACACACTCTCTCTCTCTCACACACACACTCTCTCTCACACTCTCTCTCACACACTCTCTCACACACTCTCTCACACACACTCTCTCTTTCTCTCTCTCTCTCACACACACACTCTCTCTCACACACACTCTCTCTCACACACACTCTCTCTCTCTCTCACACTCTCTCTCACACACACACTCTCTCTCTCTCACTCTCTCTCTCTCACACACTCATGCCCTCGCTCTGTTTTATAGAAGCTAACTTCTGTTTAACCTCAGTTTATTAACGCTGTGTTCTGATCCTCACAGATCTGACAGAAGATGGATTTAAAGAAGGTCCCTATTATAAATGTCTTGTGGCTGAGGTTCCGCCAGAGCTGGCGTGTCGAGGTGATTGGCCAGTGATTCTTCTGAGAATTTTTCTTTGTTTGTGTCTGAGACGTCGGCCTTGCTGTCTGGGTCCCGCATTTATTCCCCACCTCTAATTACCCCTCCAGAAGGAGCAGGGTGAGCCGCCATCTTCAACTCACTGCAGCCCCGTGTGGGGTAGGTACACCCACAGTGCTGTTAGGGAGAGTGTTCCAGGATTGTTATTGGACATCAGTCAGTCCCTGTGTGTGGGGTAGGTACACCCACAGTGCTGTTAGGGAGGGAGTTCCAGGATTGTTATTGGACATCAGTCAGTCCCCGTGTGTGTGGTAGGTACACCCACAGTGCTGTTAGGGAGGGAGTTCCAGGATTGTTATTGGACATCAGTCAGTCCCCGTGTGTGTGGTAGGTACACCCACAGTGCTGTTAGGGAGGGAGTTCCAGGATTGTTATTGGACATCAGTCAGTCCCCGTGTGTGGGGTAGGTACACCCACAGTGCTGTTAGGGAGGGAGTTCCAGGATTGTTATTGAACATCAGTCAGTCCCCGTGTGTGGGGTAGGTACACCCACAGTGCTGTTAGGGAGGGAGTTCCAGGATTGTTATTGGACATCAGTCATTCCCCGTGTGGGGTAGGTACACCCACAGTGCAGTTAGGGAGAGAGTTCTGGGATTGTTATTGGACATCAGTCACTTCCCATGCAGTGTAGGTACACCATCCTTCTAGATGGTACAGGTGGTGGCACAGTGGGTTAGCATTGCGGCCTCACAGCGCCAGGGACCCGGGTTTGATCCCCGGCTCGGGTCACTGTCTGTGCGGAGTCTGCACGTTCTCCCCGTGTCTGCATGGGTTTCCTCCGGGTGCTCCCACAGTCCAAAAGATGTGCATGTTAGGTGGATTGGCCGTACTAAATTACCCCTCAGTGTCAGCAGGACGAGCTAGGGTAAATACATGAGGTTACGGGGATAGGGTCTGGGTGGGATTGTGGTCGGTGCAGACTCGATGGGCCGAATGGCCTCCTTCAGCAATGTAGGATTCTATGATTCTAGTTGGGAAGGTGCTGTTGAAGGAGCCTTGGCGAGTCGCTGCGGTGCATCTTGTAGATGGGTCACACGGCTGCGTCGGTGGTGGAGGGAGTGAGTGTTTGTGGTCAGCGTGTCGATCGAGCGGGGCTGCTTCGTCCTGGATGGTGTCGAGCTTCTCGAGTGTTGTTGGAGCCGCACTCATCCAGGCAAGTGGAGATTGTTGTTGGAGCCGCACTCATCCAGGCAAGTGGAGATTGTTGTTGGGAGCCGCACTCATCCAGGCAAGTGGAGATTGTTGTTGGAGCCGCACTCATCCAGGCAAGTGGAGATTGTTGTTGGAGCTGCACTCATCCAGGCAAGTGGAGATTGTTGTTGGGAGCCGCACTCATCCAGGCAAGTGGAGATTGTTGTTGGAGCCGCACTCATCCAGGCAAGTGGAGATTGTTGTTGGAGCTGCACTCATCCAGGCAAGTGGAGAGTGTTCCATCACACTCCTGACTTGTGTCCTTGGAGATGGCGGACAGGCTTTGGGGGGAGTCAGGAGGGCAGTTGGAGTCTGTGTTCACAGGGGCACAGAGAATTGGTTTGTTTTGGCAATCTCAGGCCGCCAATATTCCAAAATCTCAACACCATCCAAAAACCAACCTTCGGAGCAGTTGGCAGCTCCACAGAGTGAGGGACACACATGAACCCTGATCCATTCACCATGACTTAATGAACGCTTCTCCACCTCTAGGACACACGATCGTGGGATACGCCATGTACTTCTTCAGTTACGGGTCGTGGAGGGGTCGGGCTCTTTATCTGGAAGATCTCTACGTCATGGAGGAGTTGCGAGGTGAGAGTTTCCCCCTGATGTCCGGACCCCAGCCCCGACTTGTCAACCGATGATCGTCATTCATCCAGTCACTAGGGGGCAGCGCTTCAGGCTGAGCCACAAGGCCAGGCTTCTTTTGACATGGTCTGTGGCCATTGGATCCATCTGTCCAACCCCCTCCTCCCTCTACACCCCCTCCCTATCTCTGTAACCCCCTCCAGCCCCCTACACCCCCTCCCTATCTCTGTAACCCCCTCCAGCCCCCTACACACCTTCCCTATCTCTGTAACCCCCTACACCCCCTCCCTATCTCTGTAACCCCCTCCAGCCTCTACACCCCCTCGCTATCTCTGTAACCCCCTCCAGCCTCTACACCCCCTCCCTATCTCTGTAACCCCCTCCAGCCCCCTACACACCTTCCCTATCTCTGTAACCCCCTACACCCCCTCCCTATCTCTGTAACCCCCTCCAGCCCCCTACACCCCCTCCCTATCTCTGTAACCCCCTCCAGCCCCTACACCCCCTCCCTATCTCTGTAACCCTCTCCAGCCCCTACACCCCCTCCCTATCTCTGTAACCTCCTCCAGCCACTACACCCCCTCCCTATCTCTGTAAGCTCCTCCAGCCCCCTACACTCCCTCCCTATCTCTGTAACCTGCTCCAGCCCCCTACACCCCCTCCCTATCTCTGTAATCTTCTCCAGCCCCTACACCCCCTCCCTATCTTTGTAACCTCCTCCAGCCCCCTACACTCCCTCCCTATCTCTGTAACCTGTTCCAACCACCTACACCCCCTCCCTATCTCTGTAATCTCCTCCAGCCCCGACACTCCCTCCCTATCTCTGTAACCTCCTCCAGCCCTAACACCCCATCCCCATCTCTGTAACCTCCTCCAGCCCTAACACCCCATCCCTATCTCTGTACCCTCTTCCAGCCCCTACACCCCCTCCCTGTCTCTGTAACCTCCTCCAGTCCCTACACCCCCTCCCTATCTCTGTAACCACCTCCAGCCTCTACAACCCCTCCCTGTCTCTGTAACCTCCTCCAGTCCCTACAACACTCCGAGATCTCTGCGCTCCTCCAATTCCGGCCTCCTCTCTCTCTCCCCCCCTCCCCATCTCTCTCCCCCCCTCTCTCTCTCCCCCTCTTCTGTCTCTCCCTCTCTCTTTCCCTCTCTTAGAAACATAGAAAACTACAGCACAAAACAGGCCCTTCGGCCCCACAAGTTGTGCCGAACATATCCCTACCTTTTAGGCTTACCGAGAACCCTCCATCCTATTAAGTCCCATGTACTCATCCAGGAGTCTCTTAAAAGACCCCATTGAGTTTGCCTCCACCACCACTGACGGCAGCCGATTCCACTCGCCCACCACCCTCTGTGTGAAAAACTTCCCCCTAACATTTCCTCTGTACCTACCCCCCAGCACCCTAAACCTGTGTCCTCTCGTAGCAGCCATTTCCACCCTGGGAAAAAGCCTCTGAGAGTCCACCTGATCTATGCCTCTCAACATCTTATACACCTCTATTTGGTCTCCTCTCATCCTACGTCTCTCCAAGGAGAAAAGACCGAGCTCCCTCAGCCTATCCTCATAAGGCATGCCACTCAATCCAGGCAACATCCTTGTAAATCTCCTCTGCACCCTTTCAATCTTTTCCACATCCTTCCTGTAATGAGGCGACCAGAACTGAGCACAGTACTCCAAGTGGGGTCTGACGAGGGTCTTATATAGCTGCATCATTATCCCCGGACTCCTAAACTCAATCCCTCGATTGATAAAGGCCAGCACACCATACGCCTTCTTAACCACCTCCTCCACCTGCGGGGCCGATTTTAGAGTCCTATGGACCCAGACCCCAAGGTCCTTCTGATCCTCTACAGTACTAAGAATCTTTCCCTTTATATTGTACTCCTTCATCCCATTTGACCTGCCAAAATGGACCACTACTCATTTATCTGGGTTGAAGTCCATCTGCCACTTCTCCGCCCAGTCTTGCATCCTATCTATGTCCCTCTGTAACTTCTGACATCCCTCCAGACTATCCACAACCCCACCAACCTTCGTGTCGTTGGCAAACTTACCAACCCATCCCTCCACTTCCTCATCCAGGTCATTTATGAAAATGACAAACAGCAAGAGTCCCAGAACAGATCCCTGGGGCACACCACCTCCATTTAGAAAAAGACCCATCTATACACACTCTCTGCCTCCTTTGGGCAAGCCAGTTCTGGATCCACAGGGCAGCAGCCCCTTGGATCCCATGCCCTCTCACTTTTTCGAGAAGCCTTGCATGGGGGACCTTATTGAACGCCTTGCTAAAATCCATATAAACCACATCTACCGCTTTCCCTTCGTCAATGTGTTTAGTCACATTTTCGAAGAACTCCACCAGGCTCGTAAGGCACGATCTGTCTTTGACAAAGCCATGCTGAGTATTCTTGAGCATACTAAACCTCTCTAAATGCTCATAAATCTTGTCCCTCAGGATCTTCTCCATCAGCTTACCAACCACTGAGGTTAGACTCAGCGGTCGGTAATTTCCTGGGCTATCCCTATTCCCCTTCTTGAAAATAGGAACCAAATCCGCAATCCTCCAATCCTCCGGCACCTCCCCCGTCTCCATCGACGAAGCAAAGATCATCGCCAGAGGCTCTGCAATCTCTTCCCTCGCCTCCCACAGTAACCTGGGGTACATCCCATCCGGACCCGGCGACTTATCTATCTTGATGCCATTCAAAGATTCCAGCACAACCTCTTTGTTAAAGTCCACATACTCAATCCTTTCAGTCCACCGCAAGCCCGCAGTACATCCACCCAGGTCCTTCTCCTCTGTGAAAACCGAGGCAAAATACTCATTAAGCACTCTGCCATTTCTACTGGTTCTGTACTCATTTTCCCGCCTTCACCTTTTATAGGCCCTATTCCTTCATGTCTCATCCTTTTACTCTTCACATATTTATAGAACGCCTTAGGGTTTTCCTTAATTCTACTTGCCAAGGCCTTCTCGTGACCCCTTCTGACTCTCCTAATTTCCTTCTTTAGTCCCTTCCTACAAGCCGTATACTCATCTAGATCCCTATCTTCGCCAAGCTCTCTGAACCTTTTGTACGCTTTCCTTTTCTTCTCGACTAGGTCCCGCACGGCTTTCGTGCACCACGGTTCCTTTAACCTACCAACACCTCCCTGTCTGCTCGGAACATTGTCCTGTAGAACTCTCGACAGACATTCCTTGAAAAACTGCCACCTCCCTTCAGTAGATTTCCCCGAGAATACCTCCTTCCAATTTACTCCTCTAATTTGCTGCCTTATGTCTTCATATTTCCCCTTACTCCATATAAACACTTTCCTAGCTTGCCTGATCCTCTCTTTTTCCAATGCAAGCATAAAGGAGATAGAGTTATGATCGCTATCCCCAAGATACTCTCCCACTGAGAGATCTGACACCTGTCCAGGTTCATTGGTCAGTATCAGATCAAGTACAGCCTCTCCTCTTGTAGGCTTGTCCACATGCTGTGTTAGGAAACCCTCCTGAACACACCTAACAAACTCCTCCCCATCCAATCCCCTTACCCTAGGGATATTCCAATCTATGTCTCTTGAGCACCCCCCGATTCCCATCGTTCTGGATTGGCGGCCGTGCCTCCAGCTGCCTGGGGGGGGGGCCATGGAACAATCTAGAGCTGTTCTGAAGGGCAAAGGAAAAGTGCGTCAAATTTGTGCAGAGCAGGAGGCCATTCGGCCTTCATTTCTGTGCTGTTCCGAATTGGAGTGATTCATTCCTCCTTCAGGCTTCAGCTTGGGCCCCGATTGAAAAGTCTCTGTGAATTCTGCTCCCACTCTCAGAATGAAGACACTTCCCCTCATCTCTTCCTCCTGCCTCGAAACACTTTCAATCTCTCTCCATCCAGTCCCAGACAGTCCAGTTCCGACCCCACCCCCCTCAGCATCCCGACCACACCCCCTCAGTGTCCCGACCACACCCCCTCAGTGTCCCGACCACACCCCCTCAGTGTCCCGACCCCACCCCCTCAGCATTCCGACCACACCCCCTCAGTGTCCCGACCACACCCCCTCAGCATCCTGACCACAGCCCCTCAGTGTCCCAACCCCACCCCCTCAGCGTCCCAACCCCACCCCCTCACAGCGTCCCGACCACACCCCCTCAGCGTCCCGACCACACCCCCCTCACCATCCCGACCACACCCCCTCACCATCCCGACCACACCCCCTCAGCATCCCGACCACACCCCCCTCAGCATCCCGACCCCACCCCCTCACAGCATCCCGACCACACCCCCTCAGCATCCCGACCACACCCCTCACCATCCCGACCACACCCCTCACAGCATCCCGACCACACCCCCTCACAGCGTCCTGACCACACCCCCTCAGCATCCCGACCACACCCCCTCAGCATCCCGACCCCACCCCCCTCAGCATCCCGACCCCACCACCCACAGCGTCCAGACCACACCCCCTCAGCATTCCGACCCCACCCCCCTCAGTGCCCGACCCCACCCCCTCAGCGTCCCGACCCCACCCCCTCAGCATCCCGACCCCACCCCCCTCAGCATCCCGACCACACCCCCTCAGCGTCCCGACCCCACCCCCCTCAGCATCCCGACCCCACCCCCTCAGCGTTCCGACCCCACCCCCCTCAGCATCCCGACCCCACCCCCCTCAGCATCCTGACCACACCCCCTCAGCATCCCGACCACACCCCCTCACAGCATCCCGACCCCACCCCCTCAGCATCCCGACCACACCCCCTCAGCATCCCGACCCCACCCCCTCAGCATCCTGACCCCACCCCCTCAGCGTCCTGACCCCACCCCCTCAGCGTCCCGACCACACCCCCTCACAGCATCCCGACCACACCCCCTCACAGCATCCCGACCCCACACCCTCAGCATCCTGACCCCACCCCCTCAGCATCCTGACCCCACCCCCTCAGCATCCCGACCCCACCCCCTCAGCATCCCAACCACACCCCCTCACAGCATCCCGACCACACCCCCTCAGCATCCCGACCCCACCCCCTCAGCATCCCGACCACACCCCCTCACAGCATCCCGACCACATCCCCTCAGCATCCCGACCCCACCCCCTCAGCATCCCGACCCCACCCCCTCAGCATCCCGACCCCACCCCTCAGCATCCCGACCCCACCCCCTCAAAGCGTCCCAACCACATCCCCTCAGCATCCTGACCACACCCCCCTCAGCATCCTGACCCCACCCCCTCAGCATCCCGACCCCACCCCCTCAAAGCGTCCCGACCCCACCCCCTCAGCATCCCAACCACACCCCCTCAGCATCCCGACCACACCCCCTCAGCGTCCCGACCACACCCCCTCAGCATCCCAACCACACCCCCTCAGCATCCCAACCACACCCCCTCAGCATCCCGACCACACCCCCTCAGCGTTCCGACCACACCCCCTCAGCATCCCGACCACACCCCCTCAGCATCCCGACCACACCCCTCAGCGTTCCGACCACACCCCCTCAGCATCCCGACCACACCCCCTCAGCATCCCGACCCCACCCCCTCAGCGTCCCGACCACACCCCCTCAGCATCCCGACCACACCCCCTCAGCATCCCGACCACACCCCCTCAGCATCCCGACCACACCCCCTCAGCGTCCCGACCCCACCCCCCTCAGCATCCCGACCCCACCCCCCCTCAGCATCCTGACCCCACCCCCTCAGTGTCCCGACCCCACCCCCCTCACAGCATCCCGACCACACCCCTCACCATCCCGACCCCACCCCCCTCAGTGTCCCGACCACACCCCCTCAGCATCCCGACCCCACCCCCTCAGTGTCCCGACCCCACCCCCCTCAGCATCCCGACCACACCCCCTCAGCATCCCGACCCCACCCCCTCAGTGTCCCGACCCCACCCCCCTCAGCATCCCGACCCCACCCCCTCAGTGTCCCGACCCCACCCCCTCAGCGTCCCGACCACACCCCCTCACCATCCCGACCACACCCCCTCACCATCCCGACCACACCCTCTCAGCATCCCGACCCCACCCCCCTCAGCATCCCGACCCCACCCCCTCAGTGTCCCGACCCAACCCCCTCACCATCCCGACCACACCCCCTCAGCATCCCGACCACACCCTCTCAGCATCCCGACCACACCCCCTCACCATCCCGACCACACCCCCTCAGCGTTCCGACCACACCCCCTCAGCGTCCCGACCACACCCCCTCAGTGTCCCGACCACACCCCCTCAGCGTCCTGACCACACCCCCTCAGCGTCCTGACCACACCCCCTCAGCATCCCGACCACACCCCCTCAGCGTCCCGACCCCACCCCCCTCAGCATCCCGACCCCACCCCCTCACAGCATCCCGACCCCACCCCCTCAGCATCCCGACCACACCCCCTCAGCGTCCCGACCACACCCCCTCACAGCATCCCGACCACACCCCCTCAGCATCCCGACCCCACCCCCTCAGCGTCCCGACCACACCCCCTCACAGCATCCCGACCACACCCCCTCAGCATCCCGACCCAACCCCCTCAGCGTTCCGACCACACCCCCTCAGCATCCCGACCACACCCCCTCAGCATCCCGACCCCACCCCCTCAGTGTCCCGACCACACCCCCTCAGCATCCTGACCCCACCCCCTCAGTGTCCCGACCCCACCCCCCTCAGCATCCTGACCCCACCCCCTCAGTGTCCCGACCCCACCCCCCTCACAGCATCCCGACCACACCCCCTCACCATCCCGACCACACCCCCTCACCATCCCGACCCCACCCCCCTCAGTGTCCCGACCACACCCCCTCAGCATCCCGACCCCACCCCCTCAGTGTCCCGACCCCACCACCCTCAGCATCCCGACCCCACCCCCTCAGTGTCCCGACCCCACCCCCCTCAGCATCCCGACCACACCCCTCAGCATCCCGACCCCACCCCCTCAGTGTCCCGACCCCACCCCCCTCAGCATCCCGACCCCACCCCCTCAGTGTCCCGACCCCACGCCCTCACCATCCCGACCACACCCCCTCAGCATCCCGACCCCACCCCCTCAGCATCCCGACCCCACCCCCTCAGTGTCCCGACCCCACCCCCTCACCATCCCGACCACACCCTCTCAGCATCCCGACCCCACCCCCCTCAGCACCCGACCCCACCCCCTCAGTGTCCCGACCCCACCCCCTCACCATCCCGACCACACCCTCTCAGCATCCCGACCACACCCCCTCACCATCCCGACCACACCCCCTCAGCGTCCCGACCACACCCCCTCAGCGTCCCGACCACACCCCCTCAGCATCCCGACCACACCCCCTGTGTCCCGACCACACCCCCTCAGCGTCCTGACCACACCCCCTCAGCGTCCTGACCACACCCCCTCAGCATCCTGACCACACCCCCTCAGCGTTCCGACCACACCCCCTCAGCATCCCGACCCCACCCCCTCACAGCATCCCGACCACACCCCCTCACCATCCCGACCACACCCCCTCAGCATCCCGACCACACCCCCTCAGCGTCCCGACCACACCCCCTCGGCATCCCGACCCACCCCCCTCAGCATTCCGACCACACCCCCTCAGCATTCCGACCACACCCCCTCACAGCATCCCGACCACACCCCTCAGCATTCCCACTCAGACCTCAACACGATGCAAGGGAATTTCGCTGCGATTCTCCAGCTTGGGATAGGCTCCAGTTCTACAGGTCGCACCATCACTTGGTTCGCGCTGCTGCCTCACAGCGCCAGGGACCCGGGTTCGATTCCCAGCCTCCAGTCACTGTGTGGAGTCTGCACATTCTCCCCGTGTCTGCCTGGGTTTCCTCCGGGTGCTCCGGTTTCCTCCAACACTCCAAAGATGTGCAGATTAGGTGGATTGGCCGTGCTAAATTGTTCCTCAGCTTTATTTATTTATTAGTGTCACAAGTAGGCTTACATTAACACTGCAATGAAGTTACTATGAAAATTCCCTAGTCGCCACACTCCGGCGCCTGTTTGGGTTACACTGAGGGAGAATTTAGCACGGCCAATCCACCCTAACCTGCACGTCTTTCGGACTGTGGGAGGAAACCGGAGCACCCGGAGGAAACCCACGCAGACACGGGGAGAACGTGCAGACTCCACACAGACAGTGACCCGAGCCGGGAATCGAACCCGGGTCCCTGGCGCTGTGAGGCAGCAGTGCTAACCACTGTGCCACATGTTAGGTGGATTGGCCATGGTAAATTGCCCCTTAGAGTTAGGAGGACTAGCGAGGGTAAATACATGGGGTTACGGGGATAGGGCCTGGGTGGGATTGTGGTCGGTGCAGACTCGATGGGCTGAATGGCCTCCTTCTGCACTGTAGGGATTGTATGATGTTCAGAGTTAGCTGGGGGCAGGGGGGGAGGAGTGTGGGGGGGGCGGGGGGGGGGGGGGGGGGGAGAGGTTTGGCCGGGTTACCCTGTCTGTGGTTGAGTTTGTCCTGGTTATAATATCCTTCCCTCTGTTTCAGGCCACGGAATCGGGAGTACGTTTCTACAGAGGCTGGCAGAGGTAAAACCGCTTTGATATTCTGGAAGGATCAGCTGTCCGTCCCCACCCAAACCGACCCCCCCCCTCTTATCCTAACAGTCCAGAGCAGCACAGTATAGAGGGAGCTTTACTCCACATCTGTATCTAACCCCGTGCTGTACCTGTCCTGGGAGTGTTTGATGGGGGACAGTGTCGAGGGAGCTTTACTCTGTAGCTAACCCCGTGTTGTACCTGTCCTGGGAGTGTTTGATGGGGACAGTGTAGAGGGAGCTTTACTCTGTATCTAACCCCGTGCTGTACCTGTCCTGGGAGTGTTTGATGGGGACAGTGCAGAGGGAGCTTTACCCTGTATCTAACCCCGTGCTGTATCTGTCCTGGGAGTGTTTGATGGGGACAGTGTAGAGGGAGCTTTACTCTGTATCTAACCCCGTGCTGTATCTGTCCTGGGAGTGTTTGATGGGGGACAGTATAGAGGGAGCTTTCTCTGTATCTAACCCCGTGCTGTACCTGTCCTGGGAGTGTTTGATGGGGGACAGTGTAGAGGGAGCTTTACTCTGTATCTAACCCCGTGCTGTTCCTGTCCTGGGAGTGTTTGATGGGGACAGTGTAGAGGGAGCTTTCCTCTGTATCTAACCCCGTGCTGTACCTGTCCTGGGAGTGTTTGATGGGGGACAGTGTAGAGGGAGCTTTACTCTGTATCTAACCCTGTGCTGTACCTGTCCTGGGAGTGTTTGATGGGGGACAGTGTAGAGGGAGCTTTCCTCTGTATCTAACCTCGTGCTGTATCTGTCCTGGGAGTGTTTGATGGGGACAGTGCAGAGGGAGCTTTACCCTGTATCTAACCCCGTGCTGTATCTGTCCTGGGAGTGTTTGATGGGGGACAGTGTAGAGGGAGCTTTCCTCTGTATCTAACCTCGTGCTGTATCTGTCCTGGGAGAGTTTGATGGGGGACAGTGTAGAGGGACCTTTACTCTGTATCTAACCCCGTGCTGTACCTGTCCTGGGAGTGTTTGATGGGGGACAGTGTAGAGGGAGCTTTACTCTGTATCTAACCCTGTGCTGTACCTGTCCTGGGAGTGATTGATGGGGGACAGTGTAGCGGGAGCTTTACTCTTTTATCTAACCCTGTGTTTTCTCCCAGATCGCTTTGCAGAATAAGTGTTCCAGGCTGAACTTTGACGTTCTGGATGAGAATAAGCCAAGTATTGAGTTCTACCTTGCTAAGGGTGCCGTGGACCTGACTGGATCTGAAGGGTGGCACCTGTTCAGGTTCGACGAGGACCAGATAGCCAGGCTAGCACGGGGAAAGGGGCCGAACGTCCCCTCTGAATAAGCCCGGTGAGGAGACACAACTCCCTCTTGAACATTCTGCCATTCCCTTTTAGAATGGGGAATCCGTATGTCAACATGTCACGCTGCAGTTAGAGCCTCCCGCCATCGTGTGGTGCTACATGGCTCACGCGGTCAGGGAACATCTTTCATTGTGGAGTTCTGGCTCACCTCTTGACCCTTAATGCCTTTAGTAATCTGTGCGTCACTGTAACTCATTCCTTGAATCAGATTCACTCCGACACAGGACGTTAACTGTGATTTGTTTTCCATAATAAAGTTCTGATATCTCCACACACCAACACCGCTTGGGGACACAAAATGGCTTCTTGCTTTTGGCAGCTTTGCCATCTTTGATTTTTCCCCTAATGGGATTCAGGAGAGTAATTCTGGAACCGAGGGAGGTGATAACTATCAGGAAGGATTGAACAGGAAAGGGAACCTTTTCCCCAGACAGGAGAAGGCCGAGGAGGGGCTGATCCGACCAAAGGTCGTCAAGATTCTGAAAGGGTTTTACGAGGATAGGCCGAAATAGTCAGCTTTTACCTTGTGGAGGAGGCCGAGAGCAAAAGAGGCAGCAAAATAACGATAAGATTAATGAGCAGAGAATCTCATTTTACTGGTGACATTGCGGCGCTCCCTCAGCACTGACCCTCCACAGTGCGGCGCTCCCTCAGCACTGACCCTCCCACAGTGCGGCGCTCCCTCAGCACTGACCCTCCCACAGTGCGGCGCTCCCTCAGCACTGACCCTCCACAGTGCGGCGCTCCCTCAGCACTGACCCTCCCGCAGTGCATCTGAGGGAGCACTGTGCTGTCGGAGGGTCAGTGCTGAGGGAGCGCCGCACTGTGGGAGGGTCAGTGCTGAGGGAGCGCCGCACTGTGGGAGGGTCAGTGCTGAGGGAGTGCCGCACTGTGGGGAGGGTCAGTGCTGAGGGAGCGCCGCACTGTGGGAGAGTCAGTGCTGAGGGAGTGCCACACTGTGGGAGGGTCAGTGCTGAGGGAGCGCCGCACTGTGGGAGGGTCAGTGCTGAGGGAGCGCCGCACTGTGGGAGGGTCAGTGCTGAGGGAGCGCCGCACTGTGGGAGAGTCAGTGCTGAGGGAGCGCCGCACTGTGGGAGGGTCAGTGCTGAGGGAGCGCCGCACTGTGGGAGGGTCAGTGCTGAGGGAGCGCTGCACTGTGGGAGGGTCGGTGCTGAGGGAACGCTGCACTGTGGGAGGGTCAGTGCTGAGGGAGCGCTGCACTGTGGGAGGGTCGGTGCTGAGGGAGTGCCGCACTGTGGGAGGCTCAGTGCTGAGGGAGCGCCGCACTGTGGGAGGGTCAGTGCTGAGGGAGCGCCGCACTGTGGGAGGGTCAGTGCTGAGGGAGCGCCGCACTGTGGGAGGGTCAGTGCTGAGGGAGCGCTGCACTGTGGGAGGGTCAGTGCTGAGGGAGCGCTGCACTGTGGGAGGGTCGGTGCTGAGGGAGTGCCGCACTGTGGGAGGCTCAGTGCTGAGGGAGCGCCGCACTGTGGGAGGGTCAGTGCTGAGGGAGCTACGCTCTGTGGCAGGGTCAGTGCTGAGGGAGCACCGCACTGTGGGAGGGTCAGTGCTGAGGGAGCGCCGCACTGTGGGAGGGTCAGTGCTGAGGGAGCGCCGCACTGTGGGAGGGTCAGTGAGGGAGTGCCGCACTGTGGGAGGGTCAGTGCTGAGGGAGCGCTGCACTGTGGGAGGGTCAGTGCTGAGGGAGCGCTGCACTGTGGGAGGGTCGGTGCTGAGGGAGTGCCGCACTGTGGGAGGCTCAGTGCTGAGGGAGCGCCGCACTGTGGGAGGGTCAGTGCTGAGGGAGCTGCGCACTGTGGGAGGGTCAGTGCTGAGGGAGCTGCGCACTGTGGGAGAGTCAGTGCTGAGGGAGCGCTGCACTGTGGGAGGGTCGGTGCTGAGGGAGCGCTGCACTGTGGGAGGGTCAGTGCTGAGGGAGCACCGCACTGTGGGAGGGTCGGTGCTGAGGGAGCACCGCACTGTGGGAGGGTCAGTGCTGAAGGAGCGCCGCACTGTGGGAGGGTCAGTGCAGAGGGAGCACCGCACTGTGGGAGGGTCAGTGCTGAGGGAGCGCCGCACTGTGGGAGGGTCAGCGCTGAGGGAGCACCGCACTGTGGGAGGGTCGGTGCTGAGGGAGCGCCGCACTGTGGGAGGGTCGGTGCTGAGGGAGCGCCGCACTGTGGGAGGGTCAGTGCTGAGGGAGCGCCGCACTGTGGGAGGGTCAGTGCTGAGTGAGCGCCGCACTGTGGGAGGGTCAGTGCTGAGGGAGCGCCGCACTGTGGGAGGATCAGTGCTGAGGGAGTCCCCCTTAAGTGGGGGCTCGAACATATCCCACGGCTGCTATTACAAGAGGTGCAGTGTCTGGGAGTGGCGGGGGGTGAGATGTCTGTGGTGCTCCTGTCAACATCCCGAAGAAAGGGCATCCGATCGGATCACTGCAGCTTGCGGGACCTCCTGGAACGCGAACTAGTGGCAGCGCGACGGGCACGGCCACGGTGAGCGACCCTGAGCCGTCGCCCGCTGGCTGTAACACGGAATGGGGGGGCGGTTGAGGGAAGGAACTGAAAAGAACTAAAAAAGAAACAATCTCTCCCCGACAACGAACAGAGGCCCTACCCGGGGATTCGAAGAGCCCCCCAGCCAGGAGGACGCAGCGGAAGAGACAAAGCTTTACGCTTGACATCGGAGGGAGCGGGGCTGAGGAGCGAGAGAGAGAGTGCGTGCAACCGTCTCCAACCACCACCGGCTATGTGGGCTCAGGGCACCAGGAGGTGGGTGAGCGCACCTGGCGGAAGGTGGACGTTGGCATCCTCCCCTTTCCGCCCCTGCCACACACACACACTCGCACGTACATCAAGGCCTGTGGGAACACCAGGCCTTGCGGAGGACAGCTTGAGGCTCGGGGCTCCAGGTGCTGTCTTGCAGCACGATGCCAGCCGACTGTTCAAGGTTCAGCAGCTGCACACATTCTGAGTTGAGGCGGATCTTGAACCGGAGTCAAACTTAGCTCACAGATCATAGAATCCACCCTAACCTGCACATCTTTGGACACTAAGGGGCAATTTAGCATGGCCAATCCACCTAACCTGCACATCTTTGGACACGAAGGGGCAATTTAGCATGGCCAATCCACCTAATCCGCACATCTTTGGACACTAAGGGGCAATTTAGCATGGCCAATCCACCTAATCTGCACATCTTTGGACACTAGGGGACAATTTAGCATGGCCAATCCACCTAACCTGCACATCTTTGGACACTAAGGGACAATTTAGCATGGCAAATCCACCTAACCTGCACATCTTTGGACATAAGGGGCAATTTAGCACGGCCAATCCACCTAACCTGCACATCTTTGGACACTTAGGGGCAGTTTAGCATGGCCAATCCACCTAACCTGCACATCTTTGGACATTAAGAGGCAGTTTAGCATGGCCAATCCACCTAACCTGCACATCTTTGGACACTAAGAGGCAGTTTAGCATGGCCAATCCACATCTTTCAGACTGTGGGAGGCAACTGGAGCACCCGGAGGAAACCCACGCAGAGACGGGGAGAACATCCAGGTTCGAACCCAGTGCTAACCCACTGTGCCACCATCGCACCCATGCCAAACCCAGAGCCCACAACGTGTGACAATCCCCACCGCGGAGGGCGGCTCAGTGAGTTAGCATTGCTGCCTCACAGCGCCAGGGACCCGGGTTCGATTCCCGGCTTGGGTCACTGTCTGTGTGGAGTCTGCACGTTCTCACCTCGTGTCGGTGTGCATTTCCTCCTGTTGCTCCGGTTTCCTCCCACAGTTCGAAAGACGTGCTGGTTAGGGGGATTGGCCATGCTAAATTACCCCTTAGTGTCCAAAGATGTGTAGGTTAGGTGGATTGGCCATGTTAAGTGCCCCTTAGTATCCAAAGATGTGCGGGTTAGGTGGATTGGCCATGTTAAGTGCCCCATAGTATCCAAAGATGTGCGGGTTAGATGGATTGGCTATGCTAAATTGCGCCTTAGTGTGCCTGGACAGGCGCCGGAGTGTGGCGAACAGGGGATTTTCACAGTAACTTCATTGCGGTGTTAATGTAAGCCGACTTGTGGGTTTCCTCCAGGTGCTCCGGTTTCCTCCCACAGTCCAAAGATGTGCGGATTAGGTGGATTGGCCGTGCTAAATTACCCCTTCGTGTCCAAAGATGCGGGTTAGGTGGATTGGCCATGCTAAATTGCCCCTTGGTGACCAAAGATGTGCAGGTTAGGTGGATTGGCCATGCTAAATTGCCCCTTAATGTCCAAAGATGTGCGGATTAGGTGGATTGGCCATGCTAAATTGCCCCTTCGTGTCCAAAGATGTGCAGGTTAGGTGGATTGGCCATGCTAAATTGCCCCTTCGTGTCCAAAGATGTGCGGGTTAGGTGGATTGGCCATGCTAAATTGCCCCTTAGTGTCCAAAGATGTGCAGGTTAGGTGGATTGGCCGTGCTAAATTGCCCCTTAGTGTCCAAAGATGTGCAGGTTAGGTGGATTGGCCATGCTAAATTGCCCCTTCGTGTCCAAAGATGTGTGGGTTAGGTGGATTGGCCATGCTAAATTGCCCCTTAGTGTCAGGGGGACTAGCTTGGGTAGATGCATGCGGTTATGGGAATAAAGCCGGGATGGGATTGTGGTCGGTGCAGAATCAATGGGCCGAATGGCCTCCTTCTGCCCTGTGGGGATTCTATGTCATGATGTGGAGATGCCGGCATTGGACTGGGGTGAACACAGTAAGAAGTTTAACAACACCAGGTTAAAGTCCAACAGGTTTATTTGGTAGCAAAAGCCACACAAGCTTTCGGAGCTCCAAGTCTTCAGGGGAAGGGGCTTGGAGCTCCGAAAGCTTGTGTGGCTTTTGCTACCAAATAAACCTGTTGGACTTTAACCTGGTGTTGTTAAACTTCTTACTGGGATTCTATGTGAGCAGACATGTGTGATACCTGGAATGTGCACACACATGTATGTAACCCATGGAATGGTCCACTGGTGCACGTGTTGCCTATCGTTGGAATGGTCATGTGACTGGAGTCATGTCAGCTTGGCAAGGCTCTGGCTGACATCACGGGCAGGCTCTGCTGACGTCACGACCAGGCCTGCTGTCCACTGATTGGCTGAGGCGCCTCACGTGCTCCCTCTCTGCCTCCCCCGCCCCCCCCCTCAACCGGACGTGGGGCTGAGGCCGCACCGGAAGTGGCGCAGTCCGCCAGCCCTAAGCGGGCTGAAGTCGGCCCCAAAGACGCCGAATTAAAGATAACAGCCGCGGTGAGGGGGCGGGGTCGGTGCAATGGATTCGTGGGTCCGCTTCACGGCGCAGAGCCAGGGCCGGGAGCGCATCTTCAGGTAAATTCTCGGTTCGAAACCAGACTCGCGGCGGCGGCCGAGCGGGATTCGCAAGATGGCGGCTGCGGCCTTTCCCCGAGCGCGACAACCCAACCTGCTGGCTGCTGCCTAGCCCCGCCCCCGGGCGCTGCCCATTGGTGGAGCGGGGGGCCGACCCCTGATATGCCATTGGCTGCGCCCTCCCGTCGCTCAAACAGCCCGGCCACGCCCCCTCAACAAGTTAGTGTGAGAGCGCAGAGTGGGGACAATTACAACAACAACTTGTCCCTCTGCAGTGCATGATGCACTAGCTGTCCTGTCTGGAGACAACACACATCTCTTTAACCTGTGCTTAATGCTCCCTCCACCCACATTGTCTGTATCTTTAAGCCCTGGCTGGTTGTAGGGATTCGCATTCTAATCAGTATTCTGTAACTTGATTTTGTGTCTCTGTGCCCTGTTTGGGAGCAGATTTCCACTCCATCTGACGAAGGAGCAGCGCTCCGAAAGCGAATGGTATTTGCTACCAAATAAACCTGTTGGACTTTAACCTGGTGTTGTTAAAACTCTCACTGTGTTTACCCCAGTCCAACGCCGGCATCTCCACATGGTGCATGATGCACCCAGACATCAGAGAGTCTGACAGCACAGCAATTAGAATCATAGAAACCCTACAGTGCAGAAAGAGGCCATCTGGCCCATCGAGTCTGCACCGACCACAATCCCACCCAGGCCCTACCCCCATATCCCTACACATTTACCCGCTAATCCCTCTAACCTGCACAGCTCAGGACACTAAGGGGCAATTTTAACATGGCCAATCAACCTCACCCTCACATCTTTGGACTGTGGGAGGAAACCGGAGCACCCGGAGGAAACCCACTATATGTACCCAACACAGCAACTAAACACCCATAATAATATATATATACACCGTCACAACTTGTTGCTCTGCAGTGCGTGATGCACAGTAAGTCTGTGGACTTCACAAGTTATTTGATTTGATTTATTACTGTCACGTATTGGGATACAGTGAAAAGTATTGTTTCTTGCGCGCTATACAGACAAAGCATACCGTTCATAGAGAAGGAAAGGAGAGGGTGCAGAATGTAGTGTTACAGTCATAGCTAGGGTGTAGAGAAAGATCAACTTAATGCGAGGTAGGTCCATTCAAAAGTCTGACAGCAGCAGGGAAGAAGCTGTTCTTGAGTCGGTCGGTACGTGACCTGAGACGTTTATATCTTTTTCCCGACAGAAGAAGGTGGAAGAGAGAATGTCCGGGGTGCGTGGGGGTCCTTGATTATGCCGGCTGCTTTGCCGAGGCAGCGGGAAGTGTAGACAGAGTCAATGGATGGGAGGCTGGTTTGCGTGATGGATTGGGCTACATTTATGACTTTTTTTTGTTCCTTGTGGTCTTGGGCAGAGCAGGAGCCCAGACCAAGCTGTGATACAACCAGAAAGAATGCTTTCTATGGGGCATCTGTAAAAGTTGGTGAGAGTTGTAGCGGACATGACAAATTTCCTTCGTCTTCTGAGAAAGTAGAGGTGTTGGTGGGGCTTTCTTAACTATAGTGTCGGCATGGGGGGACCAGTACAAGTGGGACATGAGAAGACTTTGGCGGATAGGGTTAAAGAGAATCCTAAGGCGTTCTATAGGTATGTCAAGAACAGAAGGTTGGTTAGGGCAAGTTTAGGGCCAGTTATAGATGGCAGAGGGAAGTTATGTGTGGAACCGGAGGAGATTGGTGAAGCATTGAACCAATATTTCTCTTCGGTGTTCACGCAAGGGGACATGAATATAGCTGAGGAGGACACTGGGTTGCAGGGGAGTAGAATAGACTGTATTACAGTTGATAAGGAGGATGTGCAGGATATTCTGGAGGGTCTGAAAATAGATAAATCCCCTGGTCCGGATGGGATTTATCCAAGGATTCTCTGGGAGGCAAGAGAAGTGATTGCAGAGCCTCTGGCTCTGATCTTCAGGTCGTCGTTGGCCTCTGGTATAGTACCAGAAGATTGGAGGTTAGCGAATGTTGTCCCATTGTTTAAGAAGGGGAACAGAGACTTCCCCGGGAATTATAGACCGGTGAGTCTCACTTCTGTTGTCGGCAAGATGTTGGAAAAAATTATAAGGGATAGGATTTATAGTTATTTGGAGAGTAATGAATTGATAGGTGATAGTCAGCATGGTTTTGTGGCAGGTAGGTCGTGCCTTACTAACCTTATTGAGTTTTTTGAGAAAGTGACCAAGGAGGTGGATGGGGGCAAGGCAGTGGACGTGGTATATATGGATTTTAGTAAGGCGTTTGATAAGGTTCACCATGGTAGGCCTCTGCAGAAAATGCAGATGTATGGGATTGGGGGTGATCTAGGAAATTGGATCAGGAATTGGCTAGCGGATAGGAAACAGAGGGTGGTGGTTGATAGTAAATATTCATCATGGAGTGCGGTTACAAGTGGTGTACCTCAGGGATCTGTTTTGGGGCCACTGCTGTTTGTAATATTTATTAATGATCTGGATGAGGGTATAGTTGGGTGGATTAGCAAATTTGCTGATGACACCAAAGTCGGTGGTGTGGTAGACAGTGAGGAAGGGTGTCGTAGTTTGCAGGAAGACTTAGACAGGTTGCAAAGTTGGGCCGAGAGGTGGCGGATGGAGTTTAATGCGGAGAAGTGTGAGGTAATTCACTTTGGTAGGAATAACAGATGTGTTGAGTATAGGGCTAACGGGAGGACTTTGAATAGTGTGGAGGAGCAGAGGGATCTAGGTGTATGTGTGCATAGATCCCTGAAAGTTGGGAATCAAGTAGATAAGGTTGTTAAGAAGGCATATGGTGTCTTGGCGTTTATTGGTAGGGGGATTGAATTTAGGAGTCGTAGCGTTATGTTGCAACTGTACACAACTCTGGTGCGGCCGCACTTGGAGTACTGTGTGCAGTTCTGGTCCCCACATTACAGGAAGGATGTGGAGGCTTTGGAGAGGGTGCAGAGGAGGTTTACCAGGATGTTGCCTGGTATGGAGGGGAGATCCTATGAGGAGAGGCTGAGGGATTTGGGATTGTTTTCGCTGGAAAGGCGGCGGCTAAGAGGGGATCTTATTGAAACATATAAGATGATTAGAGGTTTAGATAGGGTGGATAGTGATAGCCTTTTTCCTCTGATGGAGAAATCCAGCACGAGGGGGCATGGCTTTAAATTGAGGGGGGGTAGTTATAGAACCGATGTCAGGGGTAGGTTCTTTACCCAGAGGGTGGTGAGGGATTGGAATGCCCTGCCAGCATCAGTTGTAAATGCGCCTAGTTTGGGGGCGTTTAAGAGATCCGTAGATAGGTTCATGGACGAAAAGAAATTGGTTTAGGTTGGAGGGTCACAGTTTTTTTTTAACTGGTCGGTGCAACATCGTGGGCCGAAGGGCCTGTTCTGCGCTGTAATGTTCTATGTTCTAAGTACAGGTTGTTGGTGATTTGGACGCCTAAAAACCTGAAGCTCTCGACCCTTTTCCACTTCCTTTGGGAGGGAGTGCAGAGAAATGTTGTTTGGGCGGGTGGGGGAAGAATGCGATCCACCCTGAGAACTTCACCTGCTTTCCGGATCTTGATATTCCAGGGCTGCGCAGTATGCCTCCGCTTTGGCAGCATTCTCACTGCAGAAGAGTGGGGCGAGTCCGGAGTTGGTTCTCCGCATCAAACAGTTGGAAGCTCACCTGAGTTTGGGACGCAAGTGTAAGTAAAACAACTCTAACTTCAACACCACTTTACAGAGTAAAGCTCCTTCCACACTGTCCCCATCAAACACTCCCAGGACAGGTACAGCACGGGGTTAGATACAGAGTAAAGCTCCCTCTACACTGTCCCCCATCAAACACTCCCAGGACAGGTACAGCACGGGGTTAGATACAGAGTAAAGCTCCCGCTACACTGTCCCCATCAAAAACTCCCAGGACAGGTACAGCACGGGGTTAGATACAGAGTAAAGCTCCCTCGACACTGTCCCCCATCAAACACTCCCAGGACAGGTACAGCACAGGGTTAGATACAGAGTAAAGCTCCCTCTACACTGTCCCCCCATCAAACACTCCCAGGACAGGTACAGCACGGGGTTAGATACAGAGTAAAGCTCCCTCTACACTGTCCCCATCAAACACTCCCAGTACAGGTACAGCACGGGGTTAGATACAGAGTAAAGCTCCCTCTACACTGAGGGAGCACCGCACTGTGGGAGGGTCAGTGCTTTAGGTGCGCCGCACTGTGGGAGGGTCAGTGCTGAGGGAGCGCCGCACTGTGGGAGGGTCAGTGCTGAGGGAGCGCCGCACTGTGGGAGGGTCAGTGCTGAGGGAGCGCCGCACTGTGGGAGGGTCGGTGCTGAGGGAGCGCCGCACTGTGGGAGGGTCGGTGCTGAGGGAGCGCCGCACTGTGGGAGGGTCAGTGCTGAGGGAGCGCCGCACTGTGAGAGGGTCTGGTGCGATTTGTGTAAGAATGCAAACGTCTGCAGTGTTTTTTTCTCTCTCTGCTTTTCCTCACCAGTGTTCCGGCTGGGTAACTCTGCGGAAGCACTGGAGGCTGCAAAGCGGGCCGTTCACCTGTCGGACCTGGTGCTGAGGTTCTGCGTCACCGTCAGCCACCTGAACCGGGCGATGTACTTCGCGTGTGACAACCTGCTGTGGGCTGGGAAGGTGGGACTGGCCACCACCCTCGACCAGGACAAGTGGAGCCAGCGCTCCTTCAGGTAGATCCTACCGCCGTCATTCCGCCCCCATTCTCAACCCTACCCCCTCCCTCGGCCCCCACCCCCTCCCTCGTGGGCCCCTCCCTCGGGTCCCCCTCCCTTGGGATCCCCCTCCTTCGGGGCCTCCCCTCCCTCGGGGGGCCCCCCCATCCCCCTCTCACGGGGGCCTACCCCTCCCTCGGGCCCCTCCCACGGGCTCCCCCTTCCCCCTCCCTCGGGGCCCCCCCTCGTTCACACCCACTCGCTCACGCTCTCACTCTCTCCCTCATTCACACTCGCTCACATTCACTCGCTTACTCTCGCTCACTCTCATTCACACCTTAACCTGCCGTGTCCCCCTTTGGGAAACACTCCAGGGGGTCAAGAGCTTTCCAGCTTCTTTCAAACTGCTTAATTACCTTTTCTTGTTAAATCCGTTCTTTCCCAGGAGCAGCAGCAACCAGACTCCTCAGCGTTAGTGTCATTAAAAACAAAAATATTCTTCCAGAATGTTCTTAATCCTTGAACAGTAAGAAGTCTCACAACACCAGGTTAAACTCCAACAGGTTTATTTGGAATCACGAGCTTTCGGGGCGCTGCCCCTTCATCAGGAGAGGGAGGTTTCACAAACACGGCATATAGAGGCCAAGACACAATCGCACGATGATGGTTGGAATGTGAGGTCTGTCGTGAGCTTGTCTGCTTGCTTGCATCTTTGTAGAAACTTGATGTCTGTGACGATATGCGCAATCTTCTTGGAGATCCACTTTGGCCATCATCGTGCAATGGGCGGCACGGTACACAGTGGTTAGCGCTGCTGCTTCACAGCTCCAGGGTCCTGGGTTCGATTCTTGGGTCACTGTCTGCGTGGAGTTTGCACATTCTCCTCGTGTCTGCGTGGGTTTCCTCCGGGTGCTCCGGTTTCCTCCCACAGTCCAAAGATGTGCGGGTTAGGTTTATTGGCCAGGTTAAAAATTGCCCCTTAGAGTCCTGAGATGCGTCGGTTGGAAGGATTGGCGGGTAAATATGTGGGAGTAGGGCCTGGGTGGGATTGTGGTCGGTGCAGACTCAATGGGCCGAACGGCCTCCTTCTGCACTGTAGGGTTTCTATGATTTCTATGTATCATGGCCTATGTATGCTGTGTTTGTGAAACCTACCTGTCCACTCATCTAATGACCATCAAACAGACCATTGTCCGCAGCAAACTACCCAGCCTTCAGGAGAACCGTGACCACGACACCACACAACCCTGCCGCAGCAACCTCTGCAAGACGTGCCGGATCATCGACACGGATGCCATCATCTCACGTGAGAACACCATCCACCAGGTACACGGTACCTACTCTTGCAACTCGGCCAACGTTGTCTACCTGATACGCTGCAGGAAAGGATGTCCCGAGGCACGGTACATTGGGGAGACCATGCAGACGCTACGACAACGGATGAACGAACACCGCTCGACAAAATCGCCAGGCAGGAGTGTTCCCTTCCAGTCAGAGGGAAGAAGTCAGCAGTCACCGGCATCCAGCCTCCGATCTTCGGGTAAGCGTCCTCCAAGGCGGCCTTCACGACAACGCAGAGTCGCTGAGCAGAAACTGATAGCCAGGTTCCGCACACATGAGGACGGCCTCAACCGGGATCTTGGGTTCATGCCACACTATCTGTAACCCCCCACCATTTTGCATGGGCTTGCAAAATTCTACGAACTGTCCTGGCTTGAGACAATTCACACCTCTTTAACCTGTGATTATCCCTCTCTCCACTCGCATTGTCTGTACCTGTAAAGACTTGATTACCTGTAAAGGCCTCACATTCCAACCATCATCGTGCGATTGTGTCCTGGCCTCTATACGCCGTGTTTGTGAATCTACCTCTCCACTCGCCTGATGAAGGAGCAGCGCTCCGAAAGCTCGTGATTCCAAATAGACCCGTTGTTGAGACTTCTTGTTGTGCCCACCCCAGTCCAACACCTGGCATCTCCACCTTATTTAGTCCTCAAAGGTGAAGCGTCTTCTGCCATTAAAGTGTTTTCCCTCCTCTCCCCGCAGGTACTACCTCTTTGCCCTCATTATGAACCTGACCCGCGACGCCTACGAGATTAGCCTGCTGACGGAACGCGAGGCCCGGAGCCGGGGCAAGGCGGAGGCAGACGGCGGGGCGGAGGCGCCGCTGGGCAGGGCCCGGGCGCGGCTGGGTCTGCTGTGCCACGTGCTGAGGAGCAACCCCCCCTTGTTGCTGGACCTCCTGAAGAACTGCTGCGACCTCTTCGTCCCCCTGGACCGGCTGGGCCTGCTGCGCACCAGCCCCGGGGTGGTGGCCTTCTGCGGCCTCTCCTCTTCCGTCCTCTCCATCCTCTCCATCTCCCAGCCCTGGCTCAAGCTGAAGCCCTGAAGGAGAGCCGGCGGGGGGGGGGGGGGGGGGCGCGGCGAGGTGGGGAGGGGGAGGAACCTGGTAACTGCCGGGACGCCGCTGAGAACGAAAGACCTGGTGTCCCATCGTGATCACAACTAACAGACACTGAGCGTTGACACTGAGCGTTGACACCGCTATGACGGAAGCGAGATGGGACTTGCGCTTGGGACTGCCAACGGCAAACAGAGTCTACTTACTTCATAAGACACAGGAGCAGAATGAGGCCACTCGGCCCATCGAGTCTGCTCCGCCATTCAATCATGGCTGAAATTTTTCTCATCCCCATTCTCCTGCCTTTTCCCCATAACCCCTCATCCCCTTATTAATCAAGAACCTATCCATCTCTGTCTTAAAGACACTCAATGACCTGGTCTCCTCTGCGGCAAAGAGTTCCACAGATTCACCACTCTCTGGCTGAAGAAATTCCTCCTCATCTCTGTTTTAAAGGATCGTCCCTTTAGCCTGAGGTTGTGCCCTCTGGTTCGAGTTTTTTCCTACTAGTGGAAACATCCTCTCCACGTCCACTCTATCCAGGCCAGCTGTAAGTTAAGGATCGACCAAAGAGGGGCGTGGGTCTGGAGTCGAACACGGCCTCAGAACTCAGCACGGGTGGCAAATTTCACTTGTCATCTTGCCGAAAAGAAAAGGGACAGGTTGTTGAATCTTTTGGCCTTGCACTCATCAGGACAAACGCAAGAGTGCTGAATTTCAATCCATCGTGACAATTCACACTCCAGGAGAAGGTGGTGGATGGGTTGGTGCGTCGATTCTGACTGGCCCCACTGTTGCCAACGGATAGAGCGACGTAGAACCGTGGGTTCCCCACATTCCCCAGTAACTCAAATAAAAAACTGGTGCAAGGATTGGACAAGTTCCTATTGATTACAGACAATGGGTGAATGAATGTCTCCGAGTATGCGTTAATGAGTAGCATTTTGGAGCTCGAATGATCACAGAATCCCAACAGTGCAGAAGGAGGCCATTCGGTCTATCAAGCCTGCACCAACAACAATCCTACCCAGGCCCTATTCACCACTCTCTGGCTGAAGAAATTCCTCCTCATCTCTGTTTTAAAGGATCGTCCCTTTAGCCTGAGGTTGTGCCCTCTGGTCCTAGTTTTTCCTACTCATGGAAACATCCTCTCCACGTCCACTCTATCCAGGCCTCGCAGTATCCTGTAAGTTTCAATAAGATCCCCCCTCATCCTTCTAAACTCCAACCAGTACAGACCCAAAGTCCTCAACCGTTCTTCATAAGACAAGCTCTTCATCCCAGGGATCATTTTTGTGAACTCCCTCCAGACTCTTCCCAAGACCAGCGCATCCTTCCTTAGATACGGGGCCCCAAAACTGCTCACAATACTCCAAATGGGGTCTGAGCAGAGCCTTCTACAGCCTCAGAAGTACAATCCCTGCTCTTGTATTCTAACCCTCTCGACATGAATGCTAACATTGCGTTTGCCTTCCTCACCGCCGAACGATGCAAGCCGCGGCAGATGGAACTCGCGGTAAGCCAGGTCTCCAGCCGGGTGCAGCGAGTGGAGGTCAGCCCCAGGATCGGGTGGCGGGCTCCGCTCGGGAATCGGGGGTGCTGGGGAGACGGAGGGGGCCGCCCGTCGTACTGGTGGCAGCGTCGAGTGCCGCACCAGTGAAGAGCAGTGTGTCCGGCTGAGTGGCGTCGCCAGACCCCTCCAACCCCGACCCCTCGTCATTCTCTGCGGACTGCATCCCTCTCGTCGTCTGCCTCCAGATTGCTTCTGCCCAGTCCTCGCAGCCTCCCCCCCCCTTCAAGGAGGGGGTGGGGGGCTCGAGGGGGGAGTGTTTCCGTCATTCTCACATAGCAGCGATTGACCCAGACAGTAGGACACTGTGTCACACTCACTCATTCACACTCGCTTCTTCGCTCACTCGTTATAACACCTACTCTTTCTAAATGCCTTAACTCTCACTCACTTGCTCTCTCTCGCACTCTTTCTCTCATCCTCTCCTTTTTAATCTTGCTCTTGCTCGCTCTCTATCGCCCTGTCTCGCTCACTCTCTGTCTCGCTCACTCTCTGTCTCGCTCACTCTCTGTCTCGCTCACTCTCTGTCTCGCTCACTCTCTGTCTCGCTCACTCTCTGTCTCGCTCACTCTCTGTCTCGCTCACTCTCTGTCTCGCTCACTCTCTGTCTCGCTCACTCTCTGTCTCGCTCACTCTCTGTCTCGCTCACTCTCTGTCTCGCTCACTCTCTGTCTCGCTCACTCTCTGTCTCGCTCACTCTCTGTCTCGCTCACTCTCTGTCTCGCTCACTCTCTGTCTCGCTCACTCTCTGTCTCGCTCACTCTCTGTCTCGCTCACTCTCTGTCTCGCTCACTCTCTGTCTCGCTCACTCTCTGTCTCGCTCACTCTCTGTCTCGCTCACTCTCTGTCTCGCTCACTCTCTGTCTCGCTCACTCTCTGTCTCGCTCACTCTCTGTCTCGCTCACTCTCTGTCTCGCTCACTCTCTGTCTCGCTCACTCTCTGTCTCGCTCACTCTCTGTCTCGCTCACTCTCTGTCTCGCTCACTCTCTGTCTCGCTCACTCTCTGTCTCGCTCACTCTCTGTCTCGCTCACTCTCTGTCTCGCTCACTCTCTGTCTCGCTCACTCTCTGTCTCGCTCACTCTCTGTCTCGCTCACTCTCTGTCTCGCTCACTCTCTGTCTCGCTCACTCTCTCTCTCTCGCTCGCTCTCTCACCCTCTCGCTCGCTCTCTCGCTCGCTCTCTCACCCTCTCGCTCGCTCTCTCACCCTCTCGCTCTCTCACCCTCTCGCTCGCTCTCTCACCCTCTCGCTCGCTCTCTCACCCTCTCGCTCGCTCGCTCTCGCTCGCTCTCTCTCGCTCGCTCTCTCTCTCTCGCTCGCTCTCTCTCGCTCGCTCGCTCTCTCTCGCTCGCTCTCTCTCGCTCGCTCGCTCTCGCTCGCTCTCTCTCTCTCTCTCGCTCACTCTCTCTCTCTCTCGCTCACTCGCTCGCTCGCTCGCTCGCTCTCTCGCTCGCTCTCTCTCTCGCTCACTCTCTCGCTCACTCTCTCTCTCGCTCACTCTCTCTCTCGCTCACTCTCTCTCTCGCTCACTCTCTCTCTCCCTCACTCTCTCTCACTCTCTCTCTCTCGCCCTCTCGCGTTCTCTCTGCGCTCTCGCTCTGTCTCGCTTACTCTCACATGCTCATTACACTCACACACTCGCTCACACTAATTCACTCTCCGATAGAATCCGTGCCCTTGGCCCACCTGCAACCCGTTATCCCGTCCCCCCTCCCCCCAACATTGGCCATCCCTGAGATTCCCAAACATCGACCGTCGGGGGGAAAGTGGGGTCTTGTGGGGTCTCCGAGGCCAGTTGTCCTGTTGATTGAGGCCCCCTCCCTCTCCGGACCAGCCGGGAATTGGGAATTATTGGTGTCCACAGTGAGAGGCTCCCCCAGTTCAAAGATGTGCGGGTTAGGTGGATTGGCCATGCTAAATTGCCCCCTTAGTGTCAGGGGGACTAGCTCGGGTAAATGCATGGGGATAGGGCCTGGGTGGGATTGTGGTTGGTGCAGACTAGATGGACTGAATGGCCTCCTTCTGCACTGTGGGGATTCTATGAGACACCACTCAGCCCAGAGTTCTTGCACCGCATTGCCACCCCAGGACTACTCAAAACACTCCCCTCCCCCCACCCCACCACCAACCACCTTGGCCCAATTTAGGGAGAGGTACGTGATCGTTGATTGGGATTGCCCCTTCCCCAGTCGAATAGCTCACCACCCTGCCGCGCCCCTGGAGCCATTTTATCGATCGCGGCCACACACGCACAGGAGGAGGCGCCATGGAGCACTGCGTGTCTAACTGGTGATGGGCACGATTGTCGCTCCCCTCTGGAAACTGGCCGTTAATTCTTCAGCACACGGAACGCACTGTCTCCCCCCACCCGGGGCAGTCAGGGACACGTGACACGGGTTTGATGAACAGTTACCCGTCACTCTCTCTCCGAGGACAGGCTCTCTCCGTGATGTGAAAATATAATTTCACTTATTTTGGTACCTGATTCCAAGGCTGAGGGTAAAATACCTGAATAAAAGGGGCGTTGCAGAGAGTGTGTGTGTCTGTGTTACAAGTGGTAAAGTTTACTCGTTAGTGTCACAAGTCGGCTGACATGAACACTGCAATGAAGTTACTGTGAAAATCCCCAAGTCGCCACACTCCTGTTCGGGTTACACTGAGGGAGCATTTTAGAGTCAGAGAGGTTTACAGCATGGAAACAGGCCCTTCGGCCCAACTTGTCCATGCCGCCCCTTTTTTTTAAACCCC
This sequence comes from Mustelus asterias, assembly GCF_964213995.1. NCBI lineage: Eukaryota > Metazoa > Chordata > Chondrichthyes > Carcharhiniformes > Triakidae > Mustelus > Mustelus asterias. Next base: position 29,014 of record NW_027591764.1, read on the forward strand.
TAAGCGAATCCCAATTGCCCGCGTTTGGCCCATATCCCTCTCTACCCATCTTACCCATGTAACTGTCTAAATGCTTTTTAAAAGACAAAATTGTACCCGCCTCTACTACTACCTCTGGCAGCTTGTCCCAGACACTCACCCACTCTCTGTGTGTGAAAAAATTGCCCCTCTGGACACTTTTGTATCTCTCACCTTAAACCTCTGCCCTCTAGTTTTAGACTCCCCTACCTTTGGGAAAAGATATTGACTATCTAGCTGATCTGTGTCCCTCATTATTTTATAGACCTCTCTAAGATCACCCCTCAGCCTCCTACGCTCCAGAGAAAAAAGCCCCAGTCTATCCAGCCTCTCCTTATAACTCAAACCATCAAGTCCCGGTAACATCCTGGTAAATTTTTTCTTTCTAGTTAAATAATATCCTTTCTATAATAGGGTGACCGGAACTGTACACAGTATTCCAAGTGTGGCCTTACCAATGTCTTGTACAACTTCAACAAGACGTCCCAACTCCTGTATTCAATGTTCTGACCAATGAAACCAAGCATGCCGAATGCCTTCTTCACCACTCTGTCCCCCTGTGACTCCGCTTTCAAGGAGCTATGAACCTGTACCCCCAGATCTCTTTGTTCTGTAACTCTCCCCAACTCCCTATCATTAACTGAGTAAGTCCTGCCCAGGTTCAAGATTCTAAGTTTATTTATTAGTATCACAAGTAGAATTATGAACTTACTGTGGAAAAACCCCTGGAAATTCCCGCCTCCCATTTGTCTGAACTCCAGTGAAAACAATGCGAACCTGGTCAATCTCTCCTCATACATCAGTCCCGCTGTCCCCGGAATCAGCCTGGTAAACCTTCGCTACACTCCCTCGAGAGTAAGAACATCCTTCCTCCGAAAAGGTGACCAAAACTGCACACAATACTCTAGGTGTGGCCTCACCAAGGCCCTGTATAATCGTAACAACACATTCCTGCCGCTGTACTCGAAACCTCTCGCAGTGAAGGCCAACATACCATTTGCCTTCACTGCCTGCACGCTAACCTTCAGCTACTGTGCAAATCCCCTAGTCACCACACTCCGGCACCTGTTCAGGTACACTGAGGGAGAATTTAGCACGGCTGATGTACCTAACGGCATGTTTTTGGACTGTGGGGAGGAAACCGGAGCACCTGGAGGAAACCCACGCAGACACGGGGAGAATGTGCAGACTCTACACAGACAGTGACCCAAGCCGGGAATTGAACCTGGGTCTCCGGCACTGTGGGGCAACAGTGCGAACCACTGCGTGTGTGCGTCCATCTGTACAGCAACATCCCACAGCTTAGGTCATCCCAAAACACCTCATGATCGACAGAATGCCTCTTTTGAATTGTACCCGCTGTTGAGGCGTAGGTAACCAGTGGGCCAATCCCCCCACAGCAAGATCCCAGAAATATCAGTTTGAGAATACATCGTTTGTGTTATAATTGTGTTGCTGGGGAGAGTTATCGGCCACGTGTCCGCCCAGTGTACTGTCAGCGGGCCAGTACTGGGGGAGTGCTGCACTGCTGATAGAGCTGTAACCATGGAACACTGCGGTGTTCCTTCAGCCCTGACCCACAGTGCGGCGCTCCCTCGGCACTAAATGTCTGACAGTGCGTCGCACCCTCAGCACTGAACCTCCCACAGTGCGGCGCTCCCTCAGCACCGACCCACAGTGCAGCGCTCCCTCAGCACTGACCCTCCCACAGTGCGGCGCTCCCTCAGCACTGACCCTCCCACAGTGCGGCGCTCCCTCAGCACTGACACTCCCACAGTGCGGCGCTCCCTCAGCACTGACACTCCCACAGTGCGGCGCTCCCTCAGCACCGACCCACAGTGCAGCGCTCCCTCAGCACTGACCCTCCCACAGTGCGGCGCTCCCTCAGCACTGACCCTCCCACAGTGCGGCGCTCCCTCAGCACTGACACTCCCACAGTGTGGCGCTCCCTCAGCACTGACCCTCCCACAGTGCGGCGCTCCCTCAGCACTGACCCTCCCACAGTGCAGTGCTCCATCAGCACTGACCCTCCCACAGTGCGGCGCTCCCTCAGCACTGACCCTCCCACAGTGCGGCACTCCCTCAGCACTGACCCTCCCACAGTGCGGCGCTCCCTCAGCACTGACCCTCCCACAGTGTGGCACTCCCTCAGCACTGACCCACAGTGCGGTGCTCCCTCAGCACTGACACTCCCACAGTGCGGCGCTCCCTCAGCACCGACCCACAGTGCAGCGCTCCCTCAGCACTGACCCTCCCACAGTGCGGCGCTCCCTCAGCACTGACCCTCCCACAGTGCGGCGCTCCCTCAGCACTGACACTCCCACAGTGTGGCGCTCCCTCAGCACTGACCCTCCCACAGTGCGGCGCTCCCTCAGCACTGACCCTCCCACAGTGCAGTGCTCCATCAGCACTGACCCTCCCACAGTGCGGCGCTCCCTCAGCACTGACCCTCCCACAGTGCGGCGCTCCCTCAGCACCGACCCTCACACAGTGCGGTGCTCCCTCAGCACTGACCCTCCCACAGTGCAGCACTCCCTCAGCACTGACCCTCCCACAGTGCGGCGCTCCCTCAGCACTGACCCTCCCACAGTGCGGCGCTCCCTCAGCACTGACCCTCCCACAGTGCGGCGCTCCCTCAGCACTGACCCTCCCACAGTGCGGCGCTCCCTCAGCACTGACACTCCCACAGTGCGGAGCTCCCTCAGCACTGACCCTCCCACAGTGCGGCGCTCCCTCAGCACTGGCAATCTCCACCTGGGTGGCCTGGTGTGAATTGGACCTCAAACCTTGTCGTCAGAAGCAACAATGGGACCTGGTAAGCTGCAGGGACAAGGAGCAGGAGTCGGCCATTTTGCCCCTCCACCCTGCCCTGCTGCCCAATGAGATAATTGTTCATCTGACGGGACCTCAGATCTGCATCCTGTCTCCGGAATCCCATCGGCCACCCCCTTGCGTACGAGAAATCTATCCACCCCTGCTATTAAAAAAATACTCAGAAGACTGATTCTCCTTTCCAGAAAGAGAATTCCAACAAACCCGCCACGCTGTGCGGGATTAGAACCTCGAGTGGCCTCTGAACCGAATGGGTGACTGTGTATTTTTCGACAGTAACGCAAGAGGTTGGCGATGGCCTACTGGTATTATCGCCAGACTGTTCATCCAGAAACTCAGCTGATGTTCTGAGGGATGCGAGTTCGAATCCCGCCACGGCAGATGGTGGAATTTGAACTCAATATAAATATCTGGAATGAAGAATCTACTGATGACCCATTGTGGGAAAAACCCATCTGGTTCCCTTTAGGGAAGGAAATCTGCCGTCCTTACCCCGGTCTGGCCTACATGTGACTCCAGAGCCACAGCAATGTGGTTGACTCTCAACTGCCCTCCAAGGGCAACTAGGGATGGGCAATAAATGCTGGGCCCAGCCAGCGACGCCCCCGTCGCAATGTGGTTGACTCTCAACTGCCCCCTGAATGTACAATGCAGAAAGAGGTCATTCGGCCCATCGAATCTGCACCGACAACAATCACACCCAGGGATAACCCCACGTATTCACCCTCCCAATCCACCTGACACTTAGGGGCAGTTTATCATGGCTAATCCCCCTAACCTACACATCTTTGGACACTAAGGGCAATTTAGCATGGCCAATCCACCTAACCTACACATCTTTGGATACGAAGGAGCAATTGAGCATGGCCAATCCACCTAACCTGCACATCTTTGGACATTAAGAGGCAATTTTGCATGGCCAATCCACCTAACCCGCACATCTTTGGACCGTAAGGGACAGTTTAGCACGGCCAATCCACCTAACCTGCACATCTTTGGACACTAAGAGGCAATTTAGCATGGCCAATCCACCTAACCTACACATCTTTGGATACGAAGGAGCAATTTAGCATGGCCAATCCACCTAACCAGCACATCTTTGGACATTAAGAGGCAATTTAGCATGGCCAATCCCCTTAACCAGCACATCTTTGGACATTAAGAGGCAATTTTGCATGGCCAATCCACCTAACCCGCACATCTTTGGACCGTAAGGGACAGTTTAGCACGGCCAATCCACCTAACCTGCACATCTTTGGACACTAAGGGACAATTTAGCATGGTGTGGTGATATAAACAGGGCCTAGTTTTAAGGCTGATAAAATTGGATATCCTGAATTAAAGAATTGGGCATATTGAAATCAAACACAGTCAAACCTCGGGCAGGCCGATTGTACAAATACACAAATATGTCTGCGCCTGACCCATCAACCACCCATCAAAGGTCGTTGCACTCTACTGATACTTAGCAGGAGATCATTGCACCCATTGAAATGCACCGGCCTATTGTTAGAAGCCCAGATCAGGCCAGACCTTCCGTCACCGAGAATTCCTGCAGTTACATGTCAGCAACAACATGGAGATGGACACCTGGGGGGCGGACCCTGGTGTCCTGTCAGACAGACATCAATAAACCCACTGGGTATTGGAACCCCCTCCTGGGACCTCATTGGCCGGAAGCCAGAGAAGTTTCTGGAAAGGCAAGCAGCCAGGGGGATAAAGGGACACATTTTCAGACACACCATGAACGAAGACTCGACGAGGGAGACGACCTTGACCATTCAGAAGACTGACCAGAGAAGGAAGGAAGGAAGAAGCTGCCATCGAGACTCACCTTCGTGACGACGGACCAGAGGGACTCAGAGAATCGGGCCTGCAGTTCAACCAAACCATCTTTACGGGTAGTATACTTGAATCTGGGGTATCCTCTTGTTTTATGTGGGTAATTTAAGGGTTAATAGTGTTATTATTAATAAACTTGTTGAACCTTTACTTGTGTTTGTCCTTTGTCCATCTTGCAAATAAGGGCACCGGGGTAAAACCTTGGAGTAAGCAAACTGGTCGCAAGTATCTGAGAATTAACAGGTACAAAATGGCTTATCAACCTAACCTGCACATCTTTGGACACTAAGGGGCAATTTAGCACGGCCAATCCACCTAACCTGCACATCTTTGGACACTAAGGGGCAATTTAGCATGGCCAATCCACCTAACCCGCACATCTTTGGACACTAAGGGGCAATTTAGCATGGCCAATCCACCTAACCTGCACATCTTTGGACCCTAAGGGGCAATTTAGCGCGGCCAATCCACCTAACCCACACATCTTTGGAGTGTGGGAAGAAACCGGAGTGCCCGGAGGAAACCCACGCAGACACGGGGAGAACGTGCAGACTCCGCACAGACAGTGACCCGAGCCGGGAATCGAACCCGGGTCCCTGGCGCTGTGAGGCAGCAGCGCTAACCCACTGTGCCGCAAAATGGTCCAGCGGGCCACTCTGTTGAAGGCCGACTAGGGATGGGCAATAAACGCAGGCCCAGCCTGCGACGCCCAGGTCCCACGGATGAATTAGAGGGGAAAATAAAAAAGCTCGACACTTACATAAGGACAATGACGTGTGACGGGACCGTGTGAGCCCAGCAGAACAGAAACCTCACTGTCTTCCCTCGAGAAGAGCCGCTTTTAGCAGCGCTGCCATAATCCCAATTACATCTGAAGCCTTCCGAGAGTTCCGGAAGCTGGAGGGCGACCGTGGCTGCCTTCGAGGAAGGGCAGGACGGTATCATTAATAACCCGCCCCCCCCCTCGCCTCCCCTCCGCTCCCCCCCCACAGCCCCGCCGAGGGAGAACATTCCGAGGGGGATTTTCCAAGCATTCCATCTCGTCAGGTGACTCGAATCACGCCTTGCCGGAGCTCGCCTGACCAATCCTGGAGCTCGCCCGGCTCCGATGGGCAAACCCCTCACCCAGTTAGGAGGGAGCACCCCCCCCCCAGCCCCTCCCATGCACACACCCTCCCTGCCCCCCGATGTGACTCCTTTATCAAACAACTCCCACCCAGGGTCAGGTCCAGTCCTCAGTCCGGGGAGGTTTTGCCAGCGACACTGGGATTGCTCTGTGGACGTGGTGTCGACTCCTGGTCGGTGAGTTTGGTTCTGTTCTTCCCCACCTCCAACCCCCTACACCTCCCCTCCCTATCTCCATAACCTCCTCCAGCCCCTACACCCCCCTCCCTATCTCTGTAACCTCTTCCAGCTCCTACACCCCCCTCCCTATCTCTGGAACCTCCACCAGCCCCTACACCCTCTCCCTATCTCCGTAACCTCCTCCAGCCCCTACACCCCCCTCCCTATCTCTGGAACCTCCTCCAGCCCCTACACCCCCTCCCTATCTCTGTAACCTCCTCCAGCCCCTACACCCCCTCCCTATCCCTGTAACCTCCTCCAGTCCCTACAGCCACTGCCTATCTCTGTAACCTCCTCCAGCCCCTACACCCCTATCCCTATCTCTGTAACCTCCACCAGCCCCTACACCCCCTCCCTATCTCTGTAACCTCCTACAGCCCCTCCCTATCTCCGTATCCTCCTCCAGCCCCTACACCCCCTCCCTATCTCTGTAAACTCCTCCAGCCCCTACACCCCCTCCCTATCTCTGTTACCTCCTCCAGCCCCTACACCCCCTCCCTATCTCTGTAACCTCCTCCAGCCCATACACCCCCTCCCTATCTCTGTAACCTCCTACACCCCCTCCCTATCTCTGTAACCTCCTCCAGTCCCTACACCCCCTCCCTATCTCTGTAACCTCCGCCAGCCCCGACACCCCCTCCCTATCTCTGTAACCTCCTCCAGCCCCTACAGCCCCTCCATATCTCTGTAACCTCCTCCATCCCCTACACCCCCTCCCTATCTCTGTAACCTCCTCCAGTCCCTGGGGTGGGGGTGGAGGGGGGGAGGTGGGGTGGGGGGGTTGAGGGGGAGGGGGGGTGGAGGAGGGGGAGGGGGGGGAGGTGGGGGGGGAGGTGGGGTGGGGGGGAGGTGGGGTGGGGGGGAGGTGGGGTGGGGGGGTGGGGGGGGAGGTGGGGTGGGAGGGAGGGGTGGGAGGTGGGGTGGGGGGTGGGAGGTGGGGTGGGGGGGTGGGGGGGGAGGGGGGAGGTGGGGGGGTTGGAGAGGGGGGGTGAGGGGGGGAAGGAAGAGGTGGGGGGGTGGGGGTGGAGGGGGAGGGGGGGTGAAGGGGGAGGTGGGATGGAGGAGGTGGAGGTGGAGGGGGAGGTGGGGGGGGTGGAGGGGGAGGTGGGGGGGGGGTGGAGGGGGAGGTGGGGGGTGTGGAGGGGGAGGAGGGGAGGTGGGGGGGTGGGGGTGGAGGGCGAGGAGGGGAGGTGGGGGGGGTGGAGGGGGAGGTGGGGTGGTGTGGAGGGGGAGGGTGGGGGGAGGTGGGGGGGTGGAGGGCGAGGGGGGGAGGTGGGGTGGGGGGAGCGGGCTGGCGGTGAAGGGGGGTGGGGTGGAGGGGGGTGGGGGGGAGGTGGGTAGGGGTGGTGTAGGGGGAGGGAGGGTGGAGGGGGTGGGTGTGGAGGGGGAGGTGGGGTGGGGGTGGAGGGGGAGGGGGAGTGGGGGGTGGGTGTGGAGGTGGGGTGAGGGTGGAGGGGGAGGGGGGTGAGGGTGGAGGGGGAGGTGGGGTGGGGGTGGTGGAGGGGGAGGGGGTGAGGTGGGGTGGAGGAGGTGGGGTGGGGGGGCTGGGGGTGGGGGTGAAGGGGGGTGGAGGGGGAGGGGGGAGTTGGGGCCGGGGGATGGGGGTGGAGGGGCAGGTGGGGGGGGGGTGGAGGAGTGGGGGGGCGTGGGCGTGGAGGGGGGTGGGGGTGGAGGGGGAGGGGGGGAGGTGGGGTGGGGGTGGTGGAGGGGGAGGGGGTGAGGTGGGGGGGGCTGGGGGTGGGGGGGTGGGGGTGAAGGGGGGTGGAGGGGGAGGGGGGAGGTGGGGCCGGGGGATGGGGGGTGGCGGGGCAGGTGGGGGGGGGGGGTGGAGGGGTGGGGGGGCGTGGGGGTGGAGGGGCGTGGAGGTGGAGGGGGAGGTGGGGTGGGGGGGAGGTGGGGGTGGAGGGGGAGGTGGGGGTGAGGGGGGAGGTGGGGTGTGAGGGGAGGTGGGGTGTGAGGGGAGGTGGAGGGGGGGGAGGTGGGGGGGAGGGGGGAGGTGGGGGGGAGGGGGAGGTGGGGTGGAGGGGAGGTGGAGGGGGGGGAGGTGGGGTGGGAGAGGGGGGTTGGAGGGGGGGGATGCTGGGCGGGGGGGTGGTGTCTGGAATTTACTGCCTGAGTTGGTGGTGGAATCAGAGACCCTAAACTCTTTTAAAAAGTAACTGGATCTGCACCTTAAGTGTTGTAAGCTACGGGGCTGGGGGCCGGGTGCAGGAAGGTTGGATTATAGAATCCTACAGTGCAGAAGGAGGCCATTCGGCCCATTGGGTCCGCACCGACCACCTTCCCACCCAGGACCTATCCCCATAACCCCATGCACTTACCCTAGCTAGTCCCCCTGACACTAAGGGGCAATTTAGCATGGCCAATCCACCTAACCTACACATCTTTGGACACTAAGGGGCAATTTAGCACGGCCAATCCACCCAACCCGCACATCTTTGGACACTAAGGGGCAATTTAGCACGGCCAATCCCCCTAACCTACACATCCTGGGACACTAAGGGACAATTTATCATGGCCAATCCACCTAACCTGCACATCTTTGGACACTAAGGGGCAATTTAGCATGCCAATCCACCTAACCTGCACATCTTTGGACACTAAGGGGCAATTTAGCATGGCCAATCCACCTAACCTGCACATCTTTGGACACTAAGAGGCAATTTAGCACGGACAATCAATATCTGCAACCAATAGGAACATGTCCAATCCTTGCACCAGTTTTTTTTGAGTTACTGGGGAATGTGGGGAACCCACAGTTCTACGTCACTCTATCCATTGGCAACAGTGGGGCCAATCAGAATCGACGCACCAACCCATCCACCACCTTCTCCTGGAGTGTGAATTGTCACGATGGATTGAAATTCAGCACTCTTGGCGTTTGTCCTGATGAGTGCAAGGCCAAAAGATTCAACAACCTGTCCCTTTTCTTTTCGGCAAGATGACAAGTGAAATTTGCCACCCGTGCTGCGGTTCCAAACCCACGCGCGTCTTTGTTCGATCCTTAACTTACAGGATACTGCGAGGCCTGGATAGAGTGGACGTGGAGAGGATGTTTCCACTAGTAGGAAAAACTAGAACCAGAGGCACAACCTCAGGCTAAAGGGACGATCCTTTAAAACAGAGATGAGGAGGAATTTCTTCAGCCAGAGAGTGGGGAATCTGTGGAACTCTTTGCCGCAGAAGGCTGTGGAGGCCGGGTCATTGAGTGTCTTTAAGACAGAGATAGATAGGTTCTTGATTAATAAGGGGATCAGGGGTTACAGGGAGAAGGGTAGCACGGTGGCACAGCAGGTTAGCACTGCTGCCTCAGAGCTCCAGGGACCCGGGTTCGAATCCTGGTTTCGGTCACTGTGTGGAGTCTGCACGGTCTCCCCGTGTCTGCGTGGGTTTCCTCCGGGTGCTCCGGTTTCCTCCCACAGTCTGAAAGACGTGCTGGTTAGGGTGCATCGGCCGTGCTAAATTCTCCCTCAGTGTAACCCGAACAGGCGCGTACCCAAAGTGTCTCCCATAGGCAGGAGGGTGGAGGCGACACAGATTGAAGAGAATCGGAGAGGAGGGAGATGAGGAGAATTTTGATTTAAACGCAGCGAGTTGTTGTGATCTGGAAGACGCACCCTAAAAAGGGAGCACATTCAATTGGAACTTTGATTTGATTTATTATTGTCACATGTATCGGGATGCAGTGAAAAGTATTGTTTCTTGCGCGCTATACAGACAAAGCATACCGTTCATAGAGAAGGAAAGGAGAGGGTGTAGAATGCAGTGTTACAGTCACAGCTAGGGTGTAGAGAAAGATCAACTTAATGCGAGGTCGGTCCATTCAAAAGTCTGACGGCAGCAGGGAAGAAGCTGTTCTTGAGTCGGTCGGTACGTGACCTCAGACTTTTGTATCTTTTTCCCGACAGAAGAAGGTGGAAGAGAGAATGTCCGGGGTGCGGGGGGGTCCTTGACTATGCCGGCTGCTTTTCCCCGAGGCAGCGGGAAGTGTAGACAGAGTCAATGGATGGGAGGCTGGTTTGCGTGATGGATTGGGCTACATTCACGATCCTTTTGTAGTTCCTTGCGGTTTTGGGCAGAGCAGGAGCCCAGACCAAGCTGTGATACAACCAGAAAGAATGCTTTCTATGGGGCATCTGTAAAAGTTGGTGAGAGTCGTAGCGGACATGCCAAATTTCCTCAGTCTTCTGAGAAAGTAGAGGAAAGTAGTGAGTTTTCCTCCCACAGTCTGAAAGACATGCTGGTTAGGGTGCATTGGCCGTGCTAAATTCTCCCTCAGTGTTACCCGAACAGGCGGCAGAAGGTGGCGACTAGGGGATTGTCACAGTAACTTCATTGCAGTGTTAATGTAAGCCGACTTGTGACTAATAAATAAACTTTTAAAAAACTTCTGTCGTCGTGAATTCCACACATTCACCACCCTCTGGGTGAAGAAATTTCTCCTCACCTCAGTCCTAAAAGGTTTACCCCCTTTTCCTCAAACTATGGGTTTCCTCCGGGTGCTCCGGTTTCCTCCCACAGTCCAAAAGACATACTGGGGCGGCACGGCGGCACAGCGGGTTAGCGCTGCTGCCTCACAGCGCCAGGGACCTGGGTTCGATTCCCGGCTCGAGTCACTGTCTGTGTGGAGTCTGCACGTTCTCCCCGTGTCTGCGTGGGTTTCCTCCGGGTGCTCCGGTTTCCTCCCACAGTTCGAAAGACGTGCTGGTTAGGGTGCATTGGCCGTGCTAGATTCTCCCTCAGTGTTACCCGAACAGGCGCTGGAGTGTGGCGACTAGGGGATTTTCACAGTCACTTCATTGCAGTGTTAATGTAAGCCGACTTGTGACACTAATAAATAAACTTTACTTTGAGAGTGAAGGTTTCTCTTTTGTTGCTTGGTTTTAACACATTTTTAATTTTCCAGCTCCTTCCATTTCAATGGCGGGGAAGAGATCGTCAAGTCAAATCAGTCTGGTACGTTATTAATCACCCTCCTCACCTGGTACTCCTGCCCCGCCTGTACCGATGTGTACAACGCCCACATTCACTCACTAAACTCATGAAAGGAACGTAAATATGTTTAATTTGATTTGATTTATTATTGTCACGTGTATTAGGATACAGTGTAAAGTATTGTTTCTTGTGCGCTATACAGACCAAGCATACCGTTCAGAGAGAAGGAAAGGCGAGAGTGCAGAATGTAGTGTTACAGTCATAGCTAGGGTGTAGAGAAAGATCAGCTTCATGCGAGGTAGGTCCATTCAAAAGTCTGACAGCAGCAGGGAAGAAGCTGTTCTTGAGTCGGTCGGTACGTAACCTCAGACTTTTGTATCTCTTTCCCGAAGGAAAAATAAGAACTAGGAGCAGGAGTTGGCCATCTGGCCCCTCGAGCCTGCTCCACCATTCAATAAGATCATGGCTGATCTTTTCGTGGACTCAGCTCCACTTACCCGCCCGCTCCCCTTAATTCCTTTACTGTTCAAAAATTTATGTATCCTTGCCTTAAAAACATTCAATGAGGGAGCCTCAACTGGGCAGGGAATTCCACAGATTCACAACCCTTTGTGTGAAGAAGTTCCTCCTCAACTCAGTCCTAAATCTGCTCCCCCTTATTTTGAGGCCATGCCCCCTAGTTCTAGTTTCACCCGCCAGTGGAAACAACCTCCCTGCTTCTATCTTATCTATTCCCTTCATAATCTTATATGTTTCTATAAGATCTCCCCTCATTCTTCTGAATTCCAATGAGTATAGCCCCAGTCTATTTAGGAAGAAGGTGGAAGAGGGAATGTCCGGGGTGTGTCGGGGGGTCCTTGATTATGCCGGCTGCTTTTCCCCGAGGCAGCGGGAAGTGTAGACAGAATCAATGGATGGGAGGCTGGTTTGCGTGATGGATTGGGCTACATTCACGACCTTTTGTAGATCCTTGCGATCTTGGGCAGAGCAGGAGCCAGACCAAGCTGTGATACATCCAGAAAGGATGCTTTCTATGGGGCATCTGTAAAAGTTGGTGAGAGTCGTAGCTGACATGCCGAATTTCCTTAGTCTTCTGAGAAAGTAGAGGCTTTCTTAACTACAGTGTGAGCGTGGGGGGGACCAGGACAGGTTGTTGGTGATCTGGACACCTAAAAACATGAAGCTCTCGACCCTTTCTACTTTAAGGTTTAAGTTTGTGGGGGGATGGGGGAAAAGCTGGTAAACATGAGAATGAAAGGAATAGAAGAATATATTGTGGGAGTATTAACAATGATCGATTTATACCCATTCAACTAATAATCTCCCTCAAGTAATAATCACGGCTGATCATCAAATTCAATATCCTGATTCCCCCCTTATCCCTCGATCCTTTTAGCCCCAAGGGCGATATCTAATTCCTTCTTGAAATCACACAACATTCTGGCCTCAACTGTGGATAAATGTGACGTTATCCGCTTTGGTTGCAACAACAGGAAGACAGATTATTGCCGGCACAGTGGTTAGCACTGCTGCCTCACAGCGCCAAGGACCCGGGTTCGATTCCCGGCTTGGGTCACTGTCTGTGTGGAGTTTACACATTCTCCCCGTGTCTGCGTGGGTTTCCTCCGGGTGCTCTGGTTTCCTCCCACAGTCCGAAAGACGTGCTGGTTAGGGTGCATTGGCCCAAACAAGGTGCCGGAGTGTGGCGAGTAGGGGATTTTCACAGTAACTTAAAGTTTATTTATTCGTGTCTCAAGTAAGGCTTACATTAACACTGCAATGAAGTTCCTGTGAAAATCCCCTAGTCGCCACACTCCTGTTCGGTTACACTGAGGGAGAATTTAGCACGGCCAATGCACCCTAACCCGCATGTCGTTTGGACTGTGGGAGGAAACCGGAGCTCCCGGAGGAAACGCACGCAGACACGGGGAGAACGTGCAAACCCCGCACAGACAGCATTGCAACCTCATTGCAGTGTTAATGTAAGCCTTACTTGTGACTAATAAATAAAAACTTTAAACCACTTTCTGTGGGAGTGAATTCCACACATTCACCACCCTCTGGGTGAAGAAATTTCTCCTCACCTCAGTCCTAAACGGTTTACCCCTTATCCTCAAACTCTGACCCCCTAGTTCTGGGCTCCCCCCACCATCGGGAACATTCTTTCTGAATCTACCCTGTTGGAATTTTATAAGTTTCTATGAGATCCCCTCTCACTCTTCTAAACTCCAGTGAATATAATCCTCACCGACTTAGTCTCTCCTCATATGACAGACCTGCCATCCCAGGAATCAGCCTGGTAAACCTTCGCTGCGCTCCCTCTATAGCAAGGACATCCTTCCTCAGATAAGGAGACCAAAACTGCACACAATACTCCAGGTGTGGCCTCACCAACGCCCTGTACAATTGCAGCAAAACATCCCTATCCCGATACTCAAATCCTCTCACTATGGAGGCCAACATACCATCTGCCTTCTTTACTGCCTGCTGTACCTGCACGCTTACTCTCAGCGACTGATGCTCGAGGACTCCAAGGTCTCACTGAGTCTCTCAATTTACACCCATTCAAATAATAATCTGTCTTCCTATTATTGCTACCAAACTGGATAACCTCACATTTACCCACATTATGCTGCATCTGCCATGGACATGCCCACACACTCGGCCTGTCCAAATCACGCTGAAGCATCTCTGCATCCTCCTCACAGCTCACCCTCCACCCCACCCAGCCTTGTATCATATTTAGAGTACAGAAGCAGGCCGTTTGGCCCATCTAGCCCATGCTGGTCTTTTTACAAGTGAATGAAGAAGGAGTGAGGGAGAACAGTGAGATGCGCCACAGTGCCACTGCAGGCAAAAGAGTGTAACTACAGCGTGACATGTTTACATAGGAAATTTCTATTGACCGGAAAATACAGGGAGTAGCAGCTTGCGTTCAGGAAGGGGTTACGCCGTGGATAAGGGCAGGTTTTTACTGATTGCCGATTGGATTTTTCTCCCGCTTCCCTCCCTCATTCCGACAGCCAAATGTTATCTGGCGGGTGGGGGAACTTCCCCTGGTGAATTCCACCTCCCAGGTTTTGCTGAGTTCCTACTCGGATGTCAAGCAGGCCAGCTGGCTGGCTTCTTCCGTCTGCACCGTGGTGGAGAGAGGCATGCGGGCGGTGACTGGAGCCGTAGTGAGGCGAGCTAGCCCACTCCTCGAGCGATTCGAGTCTCAGAGTAAGTACCAGTCTGTGGAGCGTCCGAGTTTCAATGGCATCATCGGTGGTCCCCCCTGCCCCTAATGCAAAAACTGTGCCTCAAACCGAAAATCTCTCTCGTGTCTCCCTCTCTCCCTCTCTCTGCCTCTCCCCCTCCCCTCTCTCCGCCTCTCTCTCTCCACCGCTCCTTCTCTCCCTCTCTCTCTCTCTCCGCGGCTCCCTCTCTCCCTCTCTCTGCCTCTCACTCTCCGCCTCTCCCTCTCTCTCCATCTCTCTCTCTCGCCCCCTCTCTGCCTCTCCCTCTTTCTGCCTCTTCCTCTCTCTCCCTCTTTCTCTCTCTCCCTCTCCCTCTCTCCCCTTATCTCCACCTCTCCCTCTCTCCCCCTCTCTCCACCTCTCCCTCTCTCCCCTCCACCTCTCTCTCCGCCTCTCCCTCTTTCCGCCTTTCCCTCTCTCCCTCCCTCCCCCTCTCTCTCGCTCCCCCTCTCATTCTCTCCGCCTCTCCGTCTCTCCACCTCTCTCTCTCCCTTTCTCTCTCTCTCTCCCTCTCTCTCTCTCTCCCTCTCTCTCCCCCTCCCTCTCTCTACCTCTCCCTGCCTCTCTCTCTCTCTCCACCTCTCCCTCTCTCTCTCCTGCCCTCTCTCTCTCCCTCATTTTCCCACTCTCCCACTCTCTCTCTCACCTGATTTGTCTCTCTCTCTCTCTCTCTCCTACTCTCTCACTCTCCCGTGCGCTCTCTTTCGCTCCCTCTTTCTCTCTCTTGCTCCCTCTCTCTCACTCTCCTTCTCTCTCTCTCCCGCTCTCTTACTATTTCTCTCCCTCTTTCTCTCCAAACTCTCTCTTACGCTGTCTCTCTCTCTCTCTCCCACCCAATCTCTCCGGTTCTTGCACTCTCCCACGCTCTCTCTTTCTCTCCCGCTCTCTCTCATGCTGTCTATCTCTCCCATTCTCCCGCTCTCCCTCTCCTGCCTCTCTTTCTGTCTCCCTCTCCCTCTCTCTCTCTCCCGCTCCCTCTCCCTCTCTCTCTCTCCCGCTCCCTCTCATGCTGCCTATCTGTGCCGCTCTCTCTCTCTCTCTCACACTCTCTCTCTCTCCCCCACCCTATCGCTCCTGTTCTCCCGCTCTCTCTCTCTCTCTCTGACCCTCTCTCTCTCCCTCTCTCTCCCTCTCCCGCTCTCTCTCTCTGTCCCTCTCTCTTTCTCTCCCGCTCTCTCGCTTTCTCTCATTCTCTCTCTCTCTCACCCTATCTCTCTCCCTCTCTTTCGCTCTCTCACACTCTCTCTCTCTCACCCTATTTCTCCCATTCTCCCACCCTCTCTCTCTCTCTATCTGACCCTCTCTCTCTCCCTCTCTTTTGCTCTCTCTCACTCTCTCTCTCACACACTCTCTCTCTCTCCCACCCTCTCTCTCCCGTTCTCCTGCGCTCTCTCTCTCTCTATCTGACCCTCTCTCTCTCCCTCTCTTTTGCTCTCTCTCACTCTCTCTCTCACACACTCTCTCTCTCCCCCACCCTATCTCTCCCGTTCTCCCGCGCTCTCTCTCTCTCTCTCTGCACAGATGCTGCCAATGAGAGAGTGTTTTTCCAGTATTTTCTGCTCCCTGCTGCTTACGCAGCTTTAATCTGTCAAAGGCCATGAAAATCAGGAGCCTTGAAGCTGTGACTGGAAGAGAAAGGCTTCCATTCAGCCGCCCTGTCACATGCAGCCTGGAATACTCTCTCCCAGCCCCGGGCTCCTGTGTCAATCCGTCTCGCTGCCGCACACACAGTTACACAAGCTGCCTTGTCAGAAAGCTCAGAGGAGTTTAGAAGAAGCCAGAAGAATTCCGCGTGACAGTGTGGCTCCCAGGGCGATAGATTTACCTCGAAGCAGCCTGACCCCACATTAACATCACCCCCCATTCTGGGCAGCACAGTGGGTTAGCGCTGCTGCCTCACAGCGCCAGGGACCCGGGTTCAATTCCCGGCTTGGGTCACTGTCTGTGTGGAGTCTGCACATCAGGAATCATAGAAACCCTACAGCACACAAAGAGGCCATTCGGCCCATCGAGTCTGCACCGACCACAATCCCACCCAGACCCTACCCCCATATCCCCACATATTTTACCCGCTAACCCCTCTAATCTATGCATCCCAGGACACTAAGGGGCAATTTTTAGCACGGCCAATCAACCTAACCTACACATCTTTGGACTGTGGGAGGAAACCGGAGCACCCGGAGGAAACCCACGCAGACACGAGGAGAATGTGCAAACTCCACACAGACAGTGACCCAAGCCGGGAATCGAACCCAGGTCCCTGGAGCTGTGAAGCAGCAGTGCTAACCACTGTGCTACCGTGCCGGCCGTTCTCCCCGTGTCTCCGGGTGCTCCGGTTTCCTCCCACAGTCTGAAAGACTGTGCTGGTTAGGGTGGATCGGCCGTGCTAAATTCTCCCTCAGTGTAACCCGAACAGGAGTGCGGGCGACTCGGGGATTTTCACATGAACTTCATTGCAGTGTTAATGTAAACCTTACTTGTGACACTAATAAATAAACTTATCTTAAACTTCTTTGCTCTACCCAAATCGATTCCACATTGTCAGAGTGAGTATCCCTCCTCAGATCGGTGTTAATTCCCTCTTTAGCCAGCAATGTAACTCCACCGCCTTTTCCTGTTTATCTGGTCCTTCCTGAGTACCGAATACCCCTGGACGTCCCATTCCCATCCCTGGTCACCCTGCAGCCGTGTCTCCGTAATCTCGACTGTATGTGTTCTTAACAGTTCTTAACACTAAGCTTGGGTCACTGTCTGTGTGGAGTTTGCACATTCTCCTCGTGTCTGCGTGGGTTTCCTCCGGGTGCTCCGGTTTCCTCCCACAGTCCAAAGATGTGCGGGTTAGGTTGATTGGCCATGCTAAAGTTGCCCCTTAGTGTCCTGGGATGCGTAGGTTAGAGGGATTAGTGGGTAAAGTATGTAGGGATATGGGGGTAGGGCCCGGGTGGGATTGTGGTCGGTGCAGACTCGATGGGCCGAATGGCCTCTTTCTGTACTGTAGGGATTCTATGATTTCTATGATTTCTATGTATTATCACACCCGTTTACATCTATTTGTGTGATTAATTCATCCACTTTATTGCGAATGTCCCCCCCGCGTTTAGGCACAAAGCCTTCAAGCTCATCTTCTTAATGTTCCTGGTCCCGATCCCACTATTTCTCACCCTGGCCCTGTCTGATTCTGGCCCCTGGTTTCTCTGCCTATCACTTATCTTATTCCCCTTATTGTCTTTTGTTCTTGCTCTTCATTTCCCCCTCCACTAACTCCTTGCAAAGTTTCCCATCCCCGAGCCAAATTAGTTTAAACCAGCCCGAACAACTCCAGCAAGTACCCGCTGCCCCCCCCCCCCCCCCCCTCCACCCCCAACCCCATCTAAGGTGTGCACGTGTGTGTATATATCTGAGTATGTGTGAGTGTGTGTGTGTGTCAGGGTGTGTCTGTGTCCGAGAGTGTGTCAAAGAGTCATAGAGGTTTACAGCATGGAAACAGGCCCTTCGGCCCAACTTGTCCATGCTGCCCAGTTTTTAACCCCTAAGCTAGTTCCAATTGCCCGCGTTTGCCCCATATCCCTCTATACCCATCGTACCCGTGTAACTGTCTAAACACTTTTTAAAAGATAAAATTGTACCCGCCTCTACTACTACCTCTGGCAGCTCGTTCCAGACACTCACCACCCTCTGTGTGAAAACATTGCCCCTCTGGACACTTTGGTATCTCTCCCCTCTCACCTTTGACCTGCGCCCTCTAGTTTTAGACTCCCCAACCTTTGGGGAAAAGATATTGACTATCTAGCTGATCTGTGCCCCTCATTATTTTATAGACCTCTATAAGATCAGGGAGTGTTTGTTGTGTTGGGGTGTGAATGTGAGAGAGAGTGTGTGTGTGAGAGAGAGTGTGTGTGTGTGAGAGAGTGTGTGTGCGAGAGTGTGTGTGTGAGAGAGAGAGTGACTGTGAGAGAGAGTGTGTGTGAGAGAGAGTGTGTGCGAGAGAGAGAGTGTGTGTGTGAGAGTGTGTCTGAGAGAGAGTGTGTGTGAGAGGGAGTGTGTGTGTGTGAGACTGTGTGTGTGTGTGAGACTGTGTGTGTGTGTGTGTGTGTGAGAGAGAGAGTGTGTGCCAGAGAGAGTGTGTGTATGAGAGAGAGTGTGTGTGAGAGTGTGTGTGTGTGAGAGAGAGTGTGTGTGCCAGAGAGAGTGCGTGCGCGAGAGTGTGTGTGCGAGAGAGAGTGTATGTGAGAGAGTGTGTGTGAGAGTGTGTGTGTGAGAGAGAGTGTGTGTGTGAGAGAGAGTGTGTGTGTGCGAGAGTGTGTGTGTGTATGCGAGAGTGAGTGTGTGTGTGAGTGTGTGTGTGCGAGAGTGTGTGTGTGAGTGTGTGCGTGCGAGAGTGAGTGTGTGAGAGAGTGTGTGTACGAGAGAGAGTGTGTGTGTGAGAGAGTGTGTGTGAGAGAGAGTGTGTGTGTGAGAGAGAGCATGTGCGAGAGTGAGTGTGTGAGAGAGAGTGTGTGTGTGAGAGAGAGAGTGTGTGTGTGAGAGAGAGAGTGTGTGTGTGAGAGAGTGTGTGTGAGAGAGAGTGTGTGTGAGAGAGAGAGCATGTGCGAGAGTGAGTGTGTGTGAGAGAGAGTGTGTGTGTGAGAGAGAGAGTGTGTGTGTGAGAGAGAGAGTGTGTGTGTGTGAGAGAGTGTGAGTGAGTGAATGTGTGAGTGAGTGTGTGCGTGTTTAAAGTTTATTTATTAGAGTCACAAATCAGCTTACATTAACACCGCAATGAAGTTATTGTGAAAATCCCCTAGTCGCCACACTCTGGCACCTGTTCGGGTAACACTGAGGGAGAATTAAGCACGGCAAACGCACCCTAACCAGCATGTCTTTCAGACTGTGGGAGGAAACCGGAGCACCTGGAGGAAACCCACGCAGACACGGGGAGAACGTGCAGACTCCACATAGACAGTGACCCAAGCCGGGAATCGAACCCGGGTCCCTGGCGCTGTGAGGCTGCAGCGCTAACCCGCTGTGCCACCGTGCCGAGCGAGTGTGTGTATCCGAGTAGATGTGTGTGTGTCCGCAAGTTTGTGATTGTGTTTGTGTGAGAATGCGTGTGTCTAATGTGTGTCTAATGTGTGTCTAATCTGTGTCTATGTGTGTGCGTGTGTGCGAGAGTGCGTGTGTTTTACAGGAATGTTATTTATCCAAACAGTAAGTGCGAAAACAGTCTGAAGAAGTTTGTTTTCCTTGGGGGTGCATATTGCTTCGTTCCTTTGTCCAGCTGAACAGAATCTGGATTCTCCGTACTCCAATCCATGCCTCAAAACTGCCCGAGCGGAGACAATCCATTCAACTGAAACATCAAGGTCACCGGATCTGGCACCGGGACAGGAGGAGGCCATTCAACCCCTCAAGCCTGTTCTGCCATTCAGTTGCTGATCTCTATCTTGGCTCCGGCTACTGCGTAACCCTTAACCACCCCCCGCTTCAACCCAACTCCAATCTACCCATCTCCGTCTGGACATTTCCAATAGCCTCCCTCCTCCCTCCATCCTCGAGGGTTTCTCTGGGGAGAGAAAGTTCTCGATTTCCCTCTCCCCTCTGTGTGAGAAATCCTCCCCCCACCCCCCAGAACGGCCTGGGTCTCATTTTAAGGTTCTGCTTCCCCCCCCCCCCCCGACTCCCCCAGCCCATGTTCTGGACTCTCTCCACAACCCCTCTTCCCCCCCCCCCTCCTCCCAACCTAGAGGAAATACTTTCCCTCCATTCGCTCTATCGAATCCTTTAACTATCTTAAACCCCCCCCACCCCCACCTCTCGATCAGAGGCCCCATAGAAAGCATTCTTTCTGGTTGTATCACAGCTCCTGCTCTGCCCAAGACCGCAAGGAACTACCAAAGGTCGTGAATGTAGCCCAGTCCCATCACACAAACCCAGCCTCCCATCCATTGACTCTGTCTACACTTCCCGCTGCCTCGGGGAAAAGCAGCTGGCAGAATCAAGGACCCCCCGACACACCCCGGACATTCTCTCTTCCACCTTCTTCCGTCGGGAAATAGAGACAAAAGTCTGAGGTCACGCACCGACCGACTCAAGAACAGCTTCTTTCCTGCTGCTGTCAGACTTTTGAATGGACCTACCTCGCATTAAGTTCTTCTTTCTCTACACCCTAGCTATGACTGTAACACTACATTCTGCACCCTCTCCTTTCCTTCTCTATGAACGGTATGCTTTGTCTGTATAGCGCGCAAGAAACAATACTTTTCACTGTATAGTAATACATATGGATGGGGGGCTGGTCTGCGTGATGGGACTGGGCTACGTTCATGACAGCTTGTAGTTTCTTGCGATCTTTTTTGATTTGATTTATTATTGTCACATGTATCGGGATACAGCGAAAAGTATTGTTTCTTGCGCGCTGTACAGACAAAGCATACCGTTCATAGAGAAGGAAAGGAGAGGGTGCAGAATGTAGTGTTACAGTCATAGCTAGGGTGTAGAGAAAGATCAGCTTAATGCGAGGTCGGTCCATTCAAAAGTCTGACAGCAGCAGGGAAGAAGCTGTTCTTGAGTCGGTTGGTGCGTGACCTCAGACTTTTGTATCTTTTTCCTGACGGACAAAGCATACCGTTCATAGAGTACATAGATTTGATTTATTATTGTCACATGGATTGGGATACAGTGAAAAGTATTGTTTCTTGAGCGCTATACAAAGCATACCGTTCATAGAGAAGGAAACGAGAGAGTGCAGAATTGGGCAGAGCAGGAGCCCAGACCAAGCTGTGATACAACCAGAAAGAATGCTTTCTATGGGGCATCTGTAAAAGTTGGTGAGAGTCGTAGCTGACATGCCAAATTTCCTTCGTCTTCTGAGACAGTAGAGGCGTTGGTGGGGCTTTCTTAACTATAGTGTCGGCGTGGGGGGACCAGGACAGGTTGTTGGTGACCTGGACACCTAAAACTTGAAGCTCTCGACCATTTCTACATCATTGCAATGTTAAGTTAAGCCTACTTAAACATAGAAACATAGAGGATAGGAGCAGGAGGAGGCCATTCGGCCCTTCGAGCTGCTCCCGCTCATTCATCACCATCTTGGCTGATCATCCAACTCAATAGCCTAATCCTGCTTTCTCCCCGTAACCTTTGATCCCGTTCACCCCAAGTGCTATATCCAGCCGCCCCTTGAGACACGAAGTAAACATCAGACTTCAAACCTCGGTGTTGTATTATGATGGAATTGTGCTGGGGGAATGGGGGAATGGGGGAGGCGATGGCCCAGTGATATTATCGCTGGCCTACATGTGACTCCAGAGCCACAGCAGTCTGGTCGACTCTCAACTGCCCTCTGAAATCATGGAGTCATAGAATCGACAGTGCAGAAGGAGGCTATTCGGCCCATCGAGTCTGCACCGACCACAATCCCATCCCCAATCCCATCCCCATAACCCAACATGTTTACCCTCCTAATCCCCCTGATACGAAGGAACAATTTAGCACGGCCAATCTCCCTAACCTGCACATCTTTGGACACTAAGGGGCAACTTAGCATGGCCAATCCCCCTAATCCGCACATCTTTGGACACTAAGGGACAATTTAGCATGGCCAATCCACGTAACCTGCACATCTTTGGACACTAAGGGGCAATTTAGCACGGCCAATCTCCCTAACCTGCACATCTTTGGACACTAAGGGGCAATTTAGCATGGCCAATCCCCCTAATCCGCACATCTTTGGACACTAAGGGGCAATTTAGCATGGCCAATCCACCTAACCTGCACATCTTTGGACACTAAGGGGCAATTTAGCATGGCCAATCCCCCTAATCCGCACATCTTTGGACACTAAGGGACAATTTAGCATGGCCAATCCACCTAATCCGCACATCTTTGGACACTAAGCGGCAATTTAGCATGGCCAATCTCTCTAACCTACACATCTTTGGACTCTAAGGGGCAATTTAGCATGGCCAATTCCCCTAATCTGCACATCTTTGGACACTAAGCGGCAATTTAGCACGGCCAATCCACCTAACCTACACATCTTTGGACACTAAGCGGCAATTTAGCACGGCCAATCCACCTAACCTACACATCTTTGGACACTAAGCGGCAATTTAGCACGGCCAATCCACCGAACCTGCACATCTTTGGCCACTACGGGGAAATTTAACATGGCCTAGTGGTATTATCGCTAGACTATTAATCCAGAAACTCAGCTCATGTTCTGGGGAACCGAGTTCAAATCCCGCCACGGCAGATGGTGGAATTTGAATTCAATGAAAAAATATCTGGAATGAAGAATCTACTGATGACCCATTGTGGGAAAAACCCATCTGGTTCCCTTTGGGGAAGGAAATCTGCCGTCCTTACCCCGGTCTGGCCTACATGTGACTCCAGAGCCACAGCAATGTGGTTGATTCTCAACTGCCCTCCAAGGGCAACTAGGGATGGGCAATAAATGCTGGGCCCAGCCAGTGACGCCCATGTCCCATTAATGAATTAAAAAATAATGTTTTTGTTTGAGATTGTTGCTAACTTATCCTTTCCTTCAGTCTCCTCAGTCAACACGTTTGCATCCAGCAGATTGGACAACCTGGAAGACCAGTTCCCAGTCCTTCAGCTGTCCATTGACGAGGTACCGCATCCCTTTTCTGAATAAGACTTGAATGTTTACCTTCCTGTATCTGCGTTCCTCCCGCTCCCCCTCCGCGCACCCCACCCCCACCCCCGGGGGAAGGTGTGGAGAGCGTTCCACAGATTCCTGCTCTCTCTCCCTCCCCCCCACCCCCCCACCCTTCGCACAGTAACCCAAGAGTTGGGGGATCAGAGGGACACTCGGGCAACAGGGATGTGGTGCTGTGCTCACGGTGGTCATATAACTTGGGGAGGCGGTGGCCGAGTGGGATCATCGCCAGACGATTAACCCAGTGAATGCTCTGGGGGACCCCAGGGTTCGAATCCCGCCACGGCAGAGGGTGGAATTTGAATTCAAGACAGAAAAAAAACATCTGGAATCAATGTCTAATGTCCCAGTGGTATTATTGCTAGACGATTAATCCAGAAACTCAGCTAATGTCCTGGGGGACCCGGGTTCGAATCCCGCCACGGCAGTTGGTGGAATTTGAATTCAATAAAAAATATCTGGAATGAAGAATCTACTGATGATCCATTGTGGGAAAAACCCATCTGGTTCCCTTGAGGGAAGGAAATCTGCCGTCCTTACCCCGGTCTGGCCTACATGTGACTCCAGAGCCACAGCAATGTGGTTGACTCTCAACTAACTGCCCCTTCCAAGGGCAACTAGGGATGGGCAATAAATGCTGGGCCCAGCCAGCGACGTCCATGTCCCACTAATGAATATATACAACACCCCCTCTCCTCACCCCTCTCGCTATACACACCCACAAATCACCTTGGGGGAGGAGGGGAAAAGCTCTGTCTTTTGTGGGGGAGTGCTCCACCTCAGGGGGGGCTCCGTCTTGGAGTGGGGGGAGGGGGCACGCTCCGTCTCGGAGGGATGGCGCACTCCATCTTGTGGCGGGGAGGGGGGGGGGTCACACTCTGTCTTGGGAGTGCGCACGCTCACTGTGCACACATATACATACTGGGAAGGGCGGTTGGTTGATGGGGAGGGGCACTTGATTACAACCAGTGATCCGCCCCACTACTTTCCTAGCCCCAAGGCACTGAGGCTAACTATGGCAGCCTCTGCACTCCGTACGTAGAAGTCAACCAGATTCACACTCGTAGCTCACTTAGTCTACAACCTCACTGCCGTGTGAGCCTGAACTCCATGGAGGAATTCCATTGGGAAGTCTAATCCAATGGGAAGGGACTTGTAACCCATTGGGAAACATAGCTCCCTGGAAGATAGCAGCGGGAGGAGGCCATTCGGCCCTTCGAGCCTGCTCTGCCATTCATCTCCATCATGGCTGATCGTCCAACTCAATAGTCTAATCCTGCTTTCTCCCCATAACCTTTGATCCCATTCGCCCCCCCAAGTGCTCTATCCAGCCACCTCTCGAATACAAAGAACAAAGAAAATTACAGCACAGGAACAGGCCCTTTGGCCCTCCAAGCCTGCACCGACCATGCTGCCCGACTGAACTAAAACCCCCTACCCTTCCGGGGACCATATCCCTCTATTCCCATCCTATTCATGTATTTGTCCAGACGCCCCGTAAAACTCACTACCGTATCTGCTTCCACTCCCTCCCCCGGCAGCGAGTTCCAGGCACCCACCACCCTCTGTGTAAAAAATCTGCCTCGTACATCTCCTTTAAACCTTGCCCCTTGCACCTTAAACCTGTGCGCCCAGTAATTGACTCTTCCACCCTGGGAAAAAGCTTCTGACTATCCACTCTGTCCATGCCTCTCATAATCTTGTAGACTTCTATCAGGTCTCCCCTCAACCGCCGTCGCTCCAGTGAGAACAAAATGTTTTGGCATCAACTACTTTCTGTGGTAATGAATTCCACAGGTGCACCGCTCTTTGGGTGAAGAAATGTCCGTCCTAAATGGTCTACCCCGAATCCTCAGACTGTGACCCCTGGTTCTGGACTCCCCCCACCATCGGGAACATCCTCCCTGCATCTCCCCTGTCTAGTCCTGTTAGAATTTTATAAGTCTCTATGAGATCCCCCCCTCATTCGTCTGAACTCCAGCAAAAACAATCCTAACCTGGTCAATCTCTCCTCATACATCAGTCCCGCCATCCCCGGAATCAGCCTGGTAAAGCTTCGCTGCGCTCCCTCGAGAGCAAGAACATCCTTCCTCAGAAAAGGAGACCAAAACTGCACACAATACTCTAGGTGTGGCCTCACCAAGGCCCTGTATCATTGCAACAACACATCCCTGCTCCTGTACTCGAAACCTCTCGCAATGAAGGCCAACATACCATTTGCCATTCTTTACCGCCTGCTGCACCTGCATGCTTACCTTCAGCGACTGGTGCACAAGGACACCCAGGTCAAAACTGGAGGCCTGTGACTAGCGGTGTGCCTCAGAGATCGGTGCTGGGTCCACTGTTATTTGTCATTTCTATTAATGATTTGGATGAGAATATAGGAGGCATGGTTAGTAAGTTTGCAGATGACACCAAGATTGGTGGCATAGTGGACAGTGAAGAAGGTCGTCTCCGATTGCAACGGGATCTTGATCAATTGGGCCAGTGGGCTGACGAATGGCAGATGGAGTTTAATTTAGACAAATGCGAGGTGATGCATTTTGGTAGATTGAACCAGGGCAGGACTTACTCAGTTAATGGTGGGGCGTTGGGGAGAGTTATAGAACAAAGAGATCTCGGGGTACAGGTTCATAGCTCCTTGAAAGTGGAGTCACAGGTGGACAGAGTGGTGAAGAAGGCATTCGGCATGCTTGGTTTCATCGGTCAGAACATTGAATACAGGAGTTAGGACGTCTTGTTGAAGTTGTACAAGACATTGGTAAGGCCACACTTGGAATATGGTGTACAGTTCTGGTCACCCTATTATAGAAAGGATATTATTAAACTAGAAAGAGTGCAGAAGAGATTTACTAGGATGCTACCGGGACTTGATGGTTTGAGTTATAAGGAGAGGCTGGATAGACTGGGACTTTTTTCCCTGGAGCGTAGGAGGCTGAGGGGTGATCTTATAGAGGTCGATAAAATAATGAGGGGCACAGATCAGCTAGATAGTCAATATCTTTTCCCAAAGGTAGGGGAGTCTAAAACTAGAGGGTATAGGTTTAAGGTGAGAGGGGAGAGATACAAAAGGGTCCAGAGGGGCAATTTTTTCACACAGAGGGTGGTGAGTGTCTGGAACAAGCTGCCAGAGGTAGTAGTAGAGGCGGGTACAATTTTGTCTTTTAAAAAGCGTTTCGACAGTTACACGGGTAAGATGGGTATAGAGGGATATGGGCCAAATGCAGGCAATTGGGATTATCTTAGGGGGTTTAAAAAAAAGGGGCAGCATGGACAAGTTGGGCTGAAGGTCCTGTTTCCATGCTGTAAACCTCTATGACTCTATGACGTCCCTCTGCACACTCCCCTCTCCCAATATATAGCCATTGGGAAAGTCTAATCCAATGGGAATGGATTGTAATCCATTGGGAAAGGCTAATCCAATGGGAAGGGATGTAATCCTTTGGGAGAGCAAGCGATGGGACCTATGTTTCCCGAAGTTGTGACCTTCTGACCAATCAGTGAAGGGTATTTGGTGGAACCCAGCATGCATCACTAATCTGAGGGCGAAACAAAATGGCCACCAGTGCTGAGGCAGCCGGAAGGCCCGGTCCACGCGGTTCCCAGCCAGCCTCGCCTCGCCTCACCTCTTTCCCCTTTGACCTCCAGGTGGCCTTTCACCTGAGGGAGTCCTTGACGTTGGCGTTGGATGATCTTCAGGAGCGGGTGGGGGAGGAGACGGCCAGGCTGAGACAGAGGAGCAGCGCCATGGTGACGGAGACGCGGGGGGCCATCTCCGCCCAGACCACGGCCTTCCTGAACTCCAGGGTGGGCCACGCCATGCTGGCCGGAGGGGGCAAAGTCCTGCTGAGGCTGGAGGGAGCAGTGGAGCGCTACCTACCCGATACCACAGAGGAGTGCGGTAAGCAACACCCAACAGCACAAACCTGCATTTATATAGCACCTTCAACACAACTGATTCGATTAGATTTATTATTGTCACATGTACTGGGACACAGTGAAAAGTATTGTTTCTTGCGCTCTATACAGACAAAGCATACCGTTCATAGAGTACATAGATTTGATTTATTATTGTCACATGTATTGGGATACAGTGAAAAGTATTGTTTCTTGCGCGCTATACAGACAAAGCATACCATTCATAGAGAAGGAAAGGAGAGAGTGCAGAATGTAGTGTTACAGTCTTGGCTCGGATGTAGAGAAAGATCAACTTAATGCGAGGTCGGTCCATTCAAAAGTCTGACAGCAGCAGGGAAGAAGCTGTTCTTGAGTCGGTCGGTTCGTGACCTCAGACTTTTGTATCTTTTTCCCGACGGAAGAAGGTGGAAGAGAGAATGTCCGGGGTGCGTGGGGTCCTTGATTATGCTGGCTGCTTTTCCCCCGAGGCAGCGGGAAGTGTAGACAGAGTCGATGGATGGGAGGCTGGTTTGCGTGATGGATTGGGCTACATTCACGACCTTTTGTAGTTCCTTACAGAGAGAGAGAGAGACAGAGAAATAGAGGCAGAAAGAGAGAGACCGAGAGAGAGAGAGAGAGAGAGGTGGAGAGATTTAGGGAAGGAGTTCCAGAGTTTAGGGCCCCCCAGGCAGCTGAAGGCACGGCCGCCAATGGCGGAGCGATGGGAATCGGGGGATGCTCGAGAGGCCGGAATTGGAGGAGCGCAGAGATCTCGGAGGGTTGTAGGGACTGGAGGAGGTTACAGAGATAGGGAGGGGGGTGTAGGGGCTGGAGGGGGTTACAGAGATAGGGAGGGGGTGAAGGGGCTGGAGTAGGTTACAGAGATAGGGAGAGGGTGTAGGGGCTGGAGGGGGTTACAGAGATAGGGAGGGGGTGAAGGGGCTGGAGTAGGTTACAGAGATAGGGAGAGGGTGTAGGGGCTGGAGGGGGTTACAGAGATAGGGAGGGGGTGTAGGGACTGGAGGAGGTTACAGAGAGAGGGAGAGGGTGAAGGGGCTGGAGTAGGTTACAGAGATAGGGAGAGGGTGTAGGGACTGGAGGAAGTTACAGAGATAGGGAGAGGGTGTAGGGGCTGGAGGGGGTTACAGAGATAGGGAGGGGGTGTAGGGACTGGAGGAGGTTACAGAGAGAGGGAGAGGGTGAAGGGGCTGGAGTAGGTTACAGAGATAGGGAGAGGGTGTAGGGACTGGAGGAAGTTACAGAGATAGGGAGGGGGGTGTAGGGGGCTGGAGGAGGTTACAGAGATAGGGAGAGGGTGTAGGGGCTGGAGGAGGTTACAGAGATAGGGAGCGGGGTGTAGGGGCTGGAGGAGGTTACAGAGATAGGGAGGGGGTGTAGGGGCTGGAGGGGGTTACAGAGATAGGGAGGGGGTGTAGGGGCTGGAGGGGGTTACAGAGATAGGGAGCGGGGTGTAGGGGCTGGAGGAGGTTACAGAGAGAGGGAGAGGGTGTAGGGGCTGGAGGAGGTTACAGAGATAGGGAGGGGGTGTAGGGGCTGGAGGGGGTTACAGAGATAGGGAAGGGGTGTAGGGGCTCGAGGAGGTTACAGAGATAGGGAGGGGGTGTAGGGGCTGGAGGGGGTTACAGAGATAGGGAAGGGGTGTAGGGGCTCGAGGAGGTTACAGAGATAGGGAGGGGGTGTAGGGGCTGGAGGGGGTTACA
>NW_027591764.1:62500-70000 GCF_964213995.1 Mustelus asterias
TCTCTTCCACCTTCTTCCGTCGGGAAAAAAGATACAAAAGTCTGAGGTCACGTACCGACCGACTCAAGAACAGCTTCTTCCCTGCTGCCGTCAGACTTTTGAATGGACCTACCTCGCATTAAGTTGATCTTTCTCTACACCCTAGCTATGACTGTAACACTACATTCTGCACCCTCTCTTTCCTTCTCTATGAACGGTATGCTTTGTCTGTATAGCGCGCAAGAAACAATACTTTTCACTGTGTCCCGATACATGTGACAACAATAAATCAAATCAAAGTTCCGATTGAATCCCTGGCCTTTCAGGCAACACCTTCCAGATCACAACTCGCTGCGTTTCCATTAAAGTTCTCCCCATCTCCCCCGCTCCCCGCTTCCCGATTCTCTTCAATCCGCCCCTCCACCCTCCTGTCCGTGGGAGACACTTTCCCCCCATTTACTCCATCCAAAACCTTCCTGATTCTGTCCGACTCGATTCCATCTGCCCCCGAACACCCTCCACTCGCGAGAGAAGCAGTCCCACATTCTCCCGGTCTCTCCTGAACTGCCGCCTCGCACATTGCTGCTCCCGTTCTGGGGAATTCCAGTTCCCTCCTGCTCTGCAAGCACACCTTGCCCCCTTCAGCCCATCCAAAACCCTGCTGCACCTGCCACCTCCCCCAACCCCCTCCCCAACACCCCCTCCCCGACTCGAAACCCACGCCGAGATACATTCGCCCACCAGCCCTTGGGTTCGGAGATCCACACTGGCTCGCCTACCCCCCTCCCTATCTCTGTAACCCCCTCCAGCCCCTACACCCCCTCCCTATCTCTGTAACCCCCTCCAGCCCCTACACCCCCATCCCTATCTCTGTAACCCCCTCCAACCCCTACACCCCCCTCCCTATCTCTGTAACCTCCTCCAGCTCCCTACACCCCCTCCCTATCTCTGTAACCTCCTCCAGCCCCTACATCCCCTCCCTATCTCTGTAATCCCCTCCAACCCCGACACCCCCTCCCTATCTCTGTAACCTCCTCCAGCCCCTACACCCCCCTCCCTATCTCTGTAACCTCCTCCAGCCCCTACACCCCCTCCCTATCTCTGTAACCCCCTCCAACCCTTACACCCCCTCCCTATCTCTGTAACCTCCTCCAGCCCCTACACCCCCCTCCCTATCTCTGTAACCCCCTCCAGCCCCGACACCCCCTCCCTATGTCTGTAACCCCCTCCAGCCCCTACACCCCCCTCCCTATCTCTGTAACCTCCTCCAGCCCCTACACCCCCTTCCTATCTCTGTAACCTCCCCTAGCCCCCACACCCCCTCCCTATCTCTGTAACCTCCTCCAGCCCCGACACCCCCTCCCTATCTCTGTAAGCTCCCCTAGCCCCCACACCCCCTCCCTATCTCTGTAACCTCCTCCAGCCCCTACACCCCCCTCCCAATCTCTGTAACCTCCTCCAGCCCCTACACCCCCTCCCTATCTCTGTAACCTCCTCCAGCCCCTACAACCCCTTCCTATCTCTGTATCCCCCTCCAGCCCCCTGCACCCCCTCCCTATCTCTGTAACCTCCTCCAGCCCCTACTCCCCTCCCTATCTCTGTAACCCCCTCCAGCCCCTACACCCCCTCCCTATCTCTGTAACCCCCTCCAGCCCCTACACCCCCTCCCTATCTCTGTAACCCCCTCCAGCCCCTACACCCCCTCCCTATCTCTGTAACCCCCTCCAGTCCCCTACACACCCTCCCTATCTCTGTAACCCCCTCCAGCCCCTACACCCCCTCCCTATCTCTGTAACCTCCTCCAGATCCCTACACCCCCTCCCTATCTCTGTAACCTCCTCCAGCCCCTACATCCCCTCCCTATCTCTGTAACCTCCTCCAGCCCCTACACCCCCTCCCTATCTCTGTAACCTCCTCCAGCCCCTACACCCCCTCCCTATCTCTGTAACCCCCTCCAGCCACTACACCCCTCCCTATCTCTGTAACCTCTTCCAGCTCCTACACCCCCTCCCTATCTCTGTAACCTCCTCCAGCTCCCTACACCCCCTCCCTACCTCTGTAACCTCCTCCAGCTCCCTACACCCCCCTCCCTATCTCTGTAACCTCTTCCAGCTCCTACACCCCCTCCCTATCTCTGTAACCCCCTCCAGCCCCGACACCCCCTCCCTATCTCTGAAACCTCCTCCAGCCCCTACACCCCCCTCCCTATCTCTGTAACCTCCTCCAGCCCCCTACACCCCCTCCCTATCTCTGAAACCTCCTCCAGCCCCTACACCCCCCTCCCTATCTCTGTAACCTCCTCCAGCCCCTACACCCCCTCCAAATCTCTGTAACCTCCTCCAGCCCCTACACCCTCCTCCCTATCTCTGTAACCTCCTCCAGCCCCTACACCCCCCTCCCAATCTCTGTAACCTCCTCCAGCCCCTACACCCCCTCCCTATCTCTGTAACCTCCTCCAGCCCCTACACCCCCCTCCCTATCTCTGTAACCCCCTCCAGCCCCTGCACCCCCTCCCTATATCTGTAACCTCCTCCAGCCCCTACTCCCCTCCCTATCTCTGTAACCCCCTCCAGCCCCTACACCCCCTCCCTATCTCTGTAACCCCCTCCAGCCCCTACACCCCCTCCCTATCTCTGTAACCCCCTCCAGCCCCTACACCCCCTCCCTATCTCTGTAACCCCCTCCAGTCCCCTACACACCCTCCCTATCTCTGTAACCCCCTCCAGCCCCTACACCCCCTCCCTATCTCTGTAACCTCCTCCAGATCCCTACACCCCCTCCCTATCTCTGTAACCTCCTCCAGCCCCTACATCCCCTCCCTATCTCTGTAACCTCCTCCAGCCCCTACACCCCCTCCCTATCTCAGTAACCTCCTCCAGCCCCTACACCCCCTCCCTATCTCTGTAACCTCCTCCAGCCCCTACACCCCCTCCCTATCTCTGTAACCCCCTCCAGCCACTACACCCCTCCCTATCTCTGTAACCTCTTCCAGCTCCTACACCCCCTCCCTATCTCTGTAACCTCCTCCAGCTCCCTACACCCCCTCCCTACCTCTGTAACCTCCTCCAGCTCCCTACACCCCCCTTCCTATCTCTGTAACCTCTTCCAGCTCCTACACCCCCTCCCTATCTCTGTAACCCCCTCCAGCCCCTACACCCCCTCCCTATCTCTGAAACCTCCTCCAGCCCCTACACCCCCCTCCCTATCTCTGTAACCTCCTCCAGCCCCCTACACCCCCTCCCTATCTCTGAAACCTCCTCCAGCCCCTACACCCCCCTCCCTATCTCTGTAACCTCCTCCAGCCCCTACACCCTCCTCCCTATCTCTGTAAGCTCCTCCAGCCCCTACACCCCCTCCCTATCCCTGTAACCCCCTCCAACCCCTACACCCCCTCCCTATCTCTGTAACCCCCTCCAGCCCCGACACCCCCTCCATATTTCTGTAACCTCCTCCAGCTCCCTACACCCCCCTCCCTATCTCTGTAACCTCTTCCAGCTCCTACACCCCCTCCCTATCTCTGTAACCCCCTCCAGCCCCTACACCCCCTCCCTATCTCTGAAACCTCCTCCAGCCCCTACACCCCCCTCCCTATCTCTGTAACCTCCTCCAGCCCCCTACACCCCTCCCTATCTCTGAAACCTCCTCCAGCCCCTACACCCCCCTCCCTATCTCTGTAACCTCCTCCAGCCCCTACACCCTCCTCCCTATCTCTGTAACCTCCTCCAGCCCCTACACCCCCTCCCTATCCCTGTAACCCCCTCCAACCCCTACACCCCCTCCCTATCTCTGTAACCCCCTCCAGCCCCGACACCCCCTCCATATCTCTGTAAGCTCCTCCAGCCCCGACAACCCCCTCCCTATCTCTGTAACCCCTCCAGCCCCTACACCCCCTCCCTATCTCTGTAACCTCCTCCAGCCCCTACACCCCCTCCCTATCTCTGTAACCTCCTCCAGCCCCTACACCCCCTCCCTATCTCTGTAACCTCCTCCAGCCCCTACACCCCCTCCCTATCTCTGTAACCTCCTCCAGCCCCTACACCCCCTCCCTATCTCTGTAACCTCCTCCAGCCCCTACACCCCCTCCCTATCTCTGTAACCTCCTCCAGCCCCTACACCCCCTCCCTATCTCTGTAACCTCCTCCAGCCCCTACACCCCCTCCCTATCTCTGTAACCCCCTCCAGTCCCTACACCCCCTCCCTATCTCTGTAAACTCCTCCAGCCCCGACACCCCCTCCCTATCTCTGTAACCTCCTCCAGCCCCTACACCCCCTCCCTATCTCTGTAACCCCCTACACCCCCTCCCTATCTCTGTAACCTCCTCCAGCCCCTACACCCCCTCCCTATCTCTGTAACCCCCTACACCCCCTCCCTATCTCTGTAACCTCCTCCAGCCCCTACACCCCCTCCCTATCTCTGTAACCCCCTACACCCCCTCCCTATCTCTGTAACCCCCTCCAGTCCCTACACCCCCTCCCTATCTCTGTAACCCCCTCCAGTCCCTACACCCCCTCCCTATCTCTGTAACCTCCTCCAGCTCCCTACACCCGCTCCCTACCTCTGTAACCTCCTCCAGCTCCCTACACCCACTCCCTACCTCTGTAACCCCCTCCAGTCCCTACACCCCCTCCCTATCTCTGTAACCTCCTCCAGCCCCTACACCCCCCTCCCAATCTCTGTAACCTCCTCCAGCCCCTACACCCCCTCCCTATCTCTGTAACCCCCTCCAGCCACTACACCCCCTCCCTATCTCTGTAACCCCCTCCAGCCCCCTACACCGCCTCCCTATCTCTGTAACCTCCTCCAGCCCCTACACCCCCTCCCTATCTCTGTAACCCCCTCTAGCCCCTACACCCCCTCCCTATCTCTGTAACCCCCTCCAGCCCCTACATCCCCTCCCTATCTGTGTAACCTCCTCCAAGCCCTACACCCCCTCCCTATCTCTGTAACCTCCTCCAGCCCCTACACCCCCCTCCCTATCTCTGTAACCCCCTCCAGCCCCTGCACCCCCTCCCTATCTCTGTAACCTCCTCCAGCCCCTACTCCCCTCCCTATCTCTGTAACTCCCTCCAGCCCCTACACCCCCTCCCCATCTCTGTAACCCCCTCCAGCCCCTACACCCCCGCCCTATCTCTGTAACCCCCTGCAGCCCGTACACTCCTCCCTATCTCTGTAACCCCCTCCAGCCACTACACCCCTCCCTATCTCTGTAACCTCTTCCAGCTCCTACACCCCCTCCCTATCTCTGTAACCTCCTCCAGCTCCCTACACCCCCTCCCTACCTCTGTAACCTCCTCCAGCTCCCTCCACCCCCCCCCCTATCTCTGTAACCTCTTCCAGCTCCTACACCCCCTCCCTATCTCTGTAACCCCCTCCAGCCCCTACACCCCCTCCCTATCTCTGAAACCTCCTCCAGCCCCTACACCCCCTCCCTATCTCTGTAACCCCCTCCAGCCCCGACACCCCCTCCATATCTCTGTAAGCTCCTCCAGCCCCGACAACCCCCTCCCTATCTCTGTAACCCCTCCAGCCCCTACACCCCCTCCCTATCTCTGTAACCTCCTCCAGCCCCTACACCCCCTCCCTATCTCTGTAACCTCCTCCAGCCCCTACACCCCCTCCCTATCTCTGTAACCTCCTCCAGCCCCTACACCCCCTCCCTATCTCTGTAACCTCCTCCAGCCCCTACACCCCCTCCCTATCTCTGTAACCTCCTCCAGCCCCTACACCCCCTCCCTATCTCTGTAACCTCCTCCAGCCCCTACACCCCCTCCCTATCTCTGTAACCTCCTCCAGCCCCTACACCCCCTCCCTATCTCTGTAACCCCCTCCAGTCCCTACACCCCCTCCCTATCTCTGTAAACTCCTCCAGCCCCGACACCCCCTCCCTATCTCTGTAACCTCCTCCAGCCCCTACACCCCCTCCCTATCTCTGTAACCCCCTACACCCCCTCCCTATCTCTGTAACCTCCTCCAGCCCCTACACCCCCTCCCTATCTCTGTAACCCCCTACACCCCCTCCCTATCTCTGTAACCTCCTCCAGCCCCTACACCCCCTCCCTATCTCTGTAACCCCCTACACCCCCTCCCTATCTCTGTAACCCCCTCCAGTCCCTACACCCCCTCCCTATCTCTGTAACCCCCTCCAGTCCCTACACCCCCTCCCTATCTCTGTAACCTCCTCCAGCTCCCTACACCCGCTCCCTACCTCTGTAACCTCCTCCAGCTCCCTACACCCACTCCCTACCTCTGTAACCCCCTCCAGTCCCTACACCCCCTCCCTATCTCTGTAACCTCCTCCAGCCCCTACACCCCCCTCCCAATCTCTGTAACCTCCTCCAGCCCCTACACCCCCTCCCTATCTCTGTAACCCCCTCCAGCCACTACACCCCCTCCCTATCTCTGTAACCCCCTCCAGCCCCCTACACCGCCTCCCTATCTCTGTAACCTCCTCCAGCCCCTACACCCCCTCCCTATCTCTGTAACCCCCTCTAGCCCCTACACCCCCTCCCTATCTCTGTAACCCCCTCCAGCCCCTACATCCCCTCCCTATCTGTGTAACCTCCTCCAAGCCCTACACCCCCTCCCTATCTCTGTAACCTCCTCCAGCCCCTACACCCCCCTCCCTATCTCTGTAACCCCCTCCAGCCCCTGCACCCCCTCCCTATCTCTGTAACCTCCTCCAGCCCCTACTCCCCTCCCTATCTCTGTAACTCCCTCCAGCCCCTACACCCCCTCCCCATCTCTGTAACCCCCTCCAGCCCCTACACCCCCGCCCTATCTCTGTAACCCCCTGCAGCCCGTACACTCCTCCCTATCTCTGTAACCCCCTCCAGCCACTACACCCCTCCCTATCTCTGTAACCTCTTCCAGCTCCTACACCCCCTCCCTATCTCTGTAACCTCCTCCAGCTCCCTACACCCCCTCCCTACCTCTGTAACCTCCTCCAGCTCCCTCCACCCCCCCCCTATCTCTGTAACCTCTTCCAGCTCCTACACCCCCTCCCTATCTCTGTAACCCCCTCCAGCCCCTACACCCCCTCCCTATCTCTGAAACCTCCTCCAGCCCCTACACCCCCCTCCCTATCTCTGTAACCTCCTCCAGCCCCCTACACCCCCTCCCTATCTCTGTAACCTCCTCCAGCCCCTACACCCCCTCCCTATCTCTGTAACCCCCTCCACCCCCCTATACCCCCTCCCTATCTCTGTAACCTCCTCCAGCCCCTACACCCCCTCCCTATCTCTGTAACCCCCTCCAGCCCCCTATACCCCCTCCCTATCTCTGTAACCTCCTCCAGCCCCTACACCCCCTCCCTATCTCTGTAACCCCCTCCAGCCCCCTATACCCCCTCCCTATCTCTGTAACCTCCTCCAGCTCCCTACACCCCCTCCCTACCTCTGTAACCTCCTCCAGCTCCCTACAACCCCCTCCCTATCTCTGTAACCTCTTCCAGCTCCTACACCCCCTCCCTATCTCTGTAACCCCCTCCAGCCCCTACACCCCCTCCCTATCTCTGAAACCAC